>NC_086322.1:124113653-124316153 GCF_036172605.1 Pelobates fuscus | reverse complement strand
ATGTTCTAAAAATGGAATAAAAGTCACAAAACAGTTTTTTGCTTCAAAAATAGACAACTTTTTTCATATATTATATTTTATATATATATATATATATATATATATATATATATATATATATATATATATATATATATATATATTATTTTAACAAGTCTGATCTAAATAAAATTAAAAATTGTCATAGGCCATGAAAAAAAAGTTGTCTATTTTTGAAGCAAAAAACTGTTTTGTGACTTTTATTCCATTCTTATATATATATATATATATTATCCAAGAGTTACTGTCACTATAATCTGACACATATCTTTTGCATTTACTTGAAGTCATGAATTTAAGTTATCTAGATTAAGGGTGGCAAAGAATTATGTTGTTTTTTTTTCGAGCTAGTTGATTAAATTCTTATGGAGTAAAAAAAAAATATTTTTAAAATTAGTGTTGCTGCCTGAAGGATACTTTAAAATAAATACATTTGATTGCTATATATAAGATGTATGATGCTGGTACTACTGTACATACCAGTCTGTTTGTGACATCAAATAACATCAGAGCATTGTAGTAGCAAATGACATCACATCGATGAAGTCACAAATCAAGAATCTGGCTCAATCATATCAGACTTTGCTTGGTATCTGAAGTGGTTGGACATAATATTGCAGATATTACGACAGAAAGCTCACTTCATAAAAAGTGAACATGAGGATCATCGGAATCTCATCACTTATTAGTTGGATATCAGCTACATTAGGTAAGTGTGGGATGGAATACAGTTATGTATTTTTTTCTCTCCTAAATGTGAAAAAAGGTATAAGAAATCAAAATTCCACATGTAGTTGGGTCGTTACAGATAGCGGCTGCCTAAACCACCTTAGGGCAGACTGTGCTGGGTCCTTGGTTATTTACTTGCTCAGTATGCCGCTTGGTGCGAGGCCTCTCCGTGCAGTCTGCCTTGGAGGAGAGTGCCAGTTGCCGCAGGTCTGCAGCTCCACAATGTGCAGAGAGGCAGACCATGTGTCTCACAAGATCTGGTCAATCAGAGCGTTGCCGTGGGTTAAAATGGCAATGCTCTGACCAGGTCTCGCGAGATACATGGTCTGCAGCTGTGCACATTGCGGAGCTGCAGACCAGATATCACCAACAGACCACCAGGGAGCGCACTAAATTACCAGGGAGCCCACACTGGACCACCAGGGAATGACAGCAGGTATTTAGTCACCCTTCTCTCATATTATTACCCCCCACCCTCTCACCATCACCCTTCTTACTCACACCAACACCCCCTCTCTCTCTCACCATCACCCCCTCCCTCTCACCATCACCATCCTCCCTCTAACCATCACCCCCTCCCTCTAACCATCACCACCCATCCCTCTAACCATCACCACCCCTCCCTCTAACCATCACCAACTTCCCTCATAATCACCCCTCTCTCACACCATCACCCCCTCACCATCACCATCACTGCCCCTCACACCATCACCATCACTGCCCCTCACACCATCACCCCCCTCACACCATCACCCCTTCACACCGTCATCCCTCTCACACCGTCATCCCTCTCACACCGTCATCCCCCTCCCTCACACTCACACCATCACACCCCTCACACCATTACCCCCTCCCTCACACTCACCCTCTTATCCCCCTCCATCTCACCATTACCCCCTCCCACAAACCATCACACCCCTCTCTCAAACCATCAACCCCCCTCACACCATCACACCATCACCCACCTCCCTTGCACATCGCCCCTCTTCTCTGACCATCACCCTACTCACCATCACCCATCTACCACACCATCACCCCCTTCCTTCCACCATCACCCCCTCACACCATCACCCCCTCCTACACTCACACCATCACCCCCTCCTTCACACTCACCCCCTTATCCCCCTCCCACTCACCATCACTCCCCTCCCTCTCACATAATCTCTCTCACCATCACCCCCACACTCACACCATCACCCCTTTCCTCACAATCACACACTCACCGCCCTTCCTCTCACCATCACGCCCTCCCTCAAACCATCACCCAATCCCTCACATGATTACCCCCTCCCTCACATCATTACCCTCTTCCTCAGAGTATTAACCCCTCCCTCTCACCATCACCCCCTACCTCTCACCATCACACCATCAGCCCGCTTCCTCACATCATCACCCCCCCTCCCTCACCCCTCACCATCTCCATCTCACCATCACCCCACTCCCTCACACCATCACCCCTCTCCCTCTCACCATCACCCCCCTCCCTCACATCATCAGCCATAACGCCACTCACCATCACCCCATAATGCCACTCACCATTTTCATACTTTGAAATAGCGGAATCTGACAGACATGTGAGCACTACGAGGGCTAAAGAAATAGTTGTAAACATGTAAGTGACAACCAATATATACCTTGCAAACAATTGAGGGGTAACACAAGCGACTTAGACTAAACCAGGTGGCATGAATATGAAAATACCAGCATATGATGTCAAACTTAAATTAATAGCATTAAGTGTGACAAGTAAGGCCCTCTCTATGCCACTGTGCGAGGTGGCTAACTATGTTATGGCCCAGGGGGCGTAATAACTCTTGTGTGGAGGATGAGTGTTGGCCTCGCAGAACCACTAACTCCAAGGCAGAGATGCCAGAAACGTAACATCTATTGGTCACCTAGATCCCTATAAGCCAGTAAAATCTACTCACTAAAAGGGTCTATATTGCGGGGAAGCCATTGTGGCTAAAAACTTACCTGAATCCATATAAGTGTGTAGTTCTGTATGGTATGGATGTAACCTGTAACTGAAATCTTCAGTATCCCCTAAAGGAGGCAGAGAGGGGAAGGAGAGGTCTATAACCTTCGGAAAGAACCATAACTGACAAATTGGTGCGAGGTCTGAAAATCAAATAATGCTCTGAATTGATATCCTGTTAAAGAATATGATTTGATAAGACATAAGTAAATGGATGTTAGCAAGACATTGTGAGTACCACCGTAACCCCCATGTACAGGCCCCATGGCATCCCAGAAAGCCACAGGACCAAATATCCGCAGACAGGAACTGTAGTATTAAACAATGCCATCATATTTAGGGAAATCTCAAAATATTATTAGACATGAAACATAAATATGTTTGTAAGCAAAATCGTAGACTGTGCAGAAATGCATATGTAAATATAGACAGTGTGGTCCAAGGCGTATCGTCTATCGTAACTCATCTAATATGCCACATCGAAGGTAATACCTATTTATGGCATTATGATAATCAGATTGAGGAAATATTACCCTTACAAAACTGTAAAATAATGATGTCCGTATACTAGGTGCCTATAAATGTACTACCCAGAACCTAAAACAAGACATTATATTCTTAATCCAAAATCTATAAGAGTTTTCAATGAAATGCCCAAACGAGGTGTGGAATTATAATAAATAAAAAGAATAAGACAGCGCTAGATAACTTTTAGGCAGCAACCTTAAAAAAGGGAATCCCTCAGACCCTTTAAAACAAGATAAATAAATACAATAAAAAAGGCTGCGCACAAAAATAAAATCCAATGGGTTAAACAAAAAAAGAGAGAATAAGTCCAACTATTTTGTCCTTACAAGTGTCCTTGATTGTTGAGGTCTTCTACTTGTGTAGTGGTATCACTTAATATGAAAGATAAAAAGGAAAAAGGAACAACCAATGGTGTAGTACGTAAAATTCAGATATAGACGTAAAAAATAATAGTATAAAACTCACATTTACCAGAGCTAATGTCCAGCTCTGGAGTGAAGTGCGTACAGCGGTTTAATCCCCGCTTATGGGATATAAGGCAGGTTCCTCTCCGTGAGTGGTTTTCAATTCTCGGGATAAAACGAAACAGCCAATAGTGCTCACTGTATGGCAATATAAATAAGAATAATAAAAAAAAATGTACTTACAAAATAAGAGCAGAGACACTGCTCTTTGATGACAGCTTGGGTGGATTGATCCCCACCTAAGGATTTCTTTGGGTACAGGAAACTTCCAGGAGTATTCAAGGTTTCTTATAAAACCAGTAAAAAATGATAAAAATAACAATAAAAAGCCAGGGTAAAAAAAGAAGTTATGTGTCTATAAAAAAGATAATTGGCACAAACAAATGACCAAAAAATACTTTAATATATAAAACACAATATTTTTAAATATCCATAACGCGTTTCGTCACACAAGGACTTTTTCAAATGGAATAACATGTTTAACCTGGCAGATAGATATTATATAGGAACATAATTACTTGAATTTTGGCGCCAAAACTTGGTCCATCCAATCAGAATTAAAAGCACGTTTAAAACTTAAAATACGTTAATAACTTAATAGAAGCTTTGTTTATAATATAGCAGCATGATTCTAATTAATATGAATCAAAAACGAGGGTGGGAAAGTATAAATTTAAACGTTTCAAAACGGTCACATGACCGGCGTCACTTCCGCATTTCGTAAGAATAGCCGCAATGCTCAGTGGGAAATGTAGTTCAATTTGGCCGCGAGCAACGGCCGTTTCCAATCACATTTAAACTTAGACATATATTTGCCCATATTCGTCTGATGTTAATTCAGGGATAGATTGTAGAAAACGAAAATGCCAAATAGTAGTTTTGGACAGTTGAAAATGGTCACGTGATTATCGGCAATAGAGGCCGAAATGGTTTATGGGAAATGTAGTTAGAAGGAAAGACTAAGAGGCAAATACCCAAAGGGAACTGGTAAAATAAGGGGAATAATATGGGAAGAAAACATAAATACATTATTGTTAAAAGGAACAAATACACCTTATGTTAAAAAGGGGGCAATACTAATAAAATGAGCAGGATAAATAAAAGATTATAATAAAAAATTAGGTTATTAAAAGGTAGCAATAAGACCATGATATATGCAAATAAAATAAATGACAGTAACACCTTTCTTTAAAGGTACAGGCATCAAGTTACATAAATATTTATAAAAAATTATGTAAATCAAAATCTGCATTGAGGCCATGGGGTATAAGAGTCTGAAGTTTATACACCCATTCCATCTCTGTTTTTACAAGTAACTTTTTTATATCACCTCCACGCCAGGAGGTAGAGCATTTTTTTATACCGATACATTTCACTTTTAAAATTTTTAAATGATTTTACCTGGAATAATAATTTTATACTAGTTACTTGTGATGTTCAATCACTTTACACCATTATCCCCCATGATATTGGTTGCCAAGCTATAAAGGAAATTTTAACAAAAGAAGCTAGTATTCCTGATATTCAAATCGATTTTATAATAGAAGGTATCAATATTATTTTAAAAAATAATTATTTCTGGTTTTTAGACTCTTTTTATCTGCAAAGGAGAGGTACTGCCACGGGGACCAGGTTTGCCCCCAGTTATGACAATTTGTTCATGGCTGACTGGGAAAATGTAGCCATTTGGGGCAATCATACCTGGCGGGCAAACCTGGTCTCTTATTTTAGATACATAGACGACCTTTTTTTTATCTGGGATGGACCAGAAAAACATCTTATTGATTTTATTAATCATTTAAACACCAACAATAGAGGCATTATCCTTACACATGAATTCAGCAAACAATCCATCAATTTTTTAGATCTTAATATTTTTATAAATAAAGGACAACTCCAGACAAAAACTTTCTTCAAAAAAGTATGTGTAAACACAGCGATAGACAGATCCAGTTGCCACTACAAGCCTTGGTTAGAGAGTGCTCCTAAGAGTCAGTTTTTACGCCTCCGTAGGAACTGTTCAGAACTCATAGATTTTAATGAACAAGCAGAGGTTTTAAAAAACAAATTTATGGAAAAAAAATATTCAGAATCAGATCTAAATACCACAATTAATACAGTGAAACAAAAGGAACGAAATTAACTTTTGATATACAAAAACAAAGAAAATAATGAAAATATATCACTTCCAGTTATTTTTAATTTTAATAATAAAAGCAACGATGTTAAAAAAATAATAAGAAAACACTGGCACATACTAAAACACGATGAGGTACTCAATCCCATTATACCCGCTCACCCAAATATTGTTTTTAGAGGAACACCCAATTTTAAATCAATTTTAACTACAAATTTTACTAAAAAATCTCCTCTAAAAAATCTATCCTTTTTCCCTCAGACTAAAGGTTTTTATAGATGTAAATTATGTATTGTGTGAAAACTGTGGATCATGTTATTTCATCTAAAGTTACAAAATTCATGTCTAATCAAACCAAAAAAGTGTATGATATTTATGATTTTATATGCTGCAATACGAAAAATGTTATCTATCTGCTCGAGTGCCCATGTGGCCTCCAATATGTGGGGATGACCACAAGGTGCCTAAAGATAAGACTGAGCGAACATTGCAGAAATATCAAAAATGGATACCTAAACCATACAGTATCCAAACATTTTATTATGCACAATAAAGACCCACGCCTATTAAAATGTATCGGTATAAAAAAATGCTCTACTTCCTGGCGTGGAGGTGATATAAAAAAGTTACTTGGAAAAACAGAGATGGAATGGGTGTATAAACTTCAGACTCTTATACCCCATGGCCTCAATGCAGATTTTGATTTACATAATTTTTTATAAATATTTATGTAACTTGATGCCTGTACCTTTAAAGAAAGGTTTTACTGTCATTTATTTTATTTGCATATATCATGGTCTTATTGCTACCTTTTAATAACCTAATTTTTTATTATAATCTTTTATTTATCCTGCTCATTTTATTAGTATTGCCCCCTTTTTAACATAAGGTGTATTTGTTCCTTTTAACAATAATGTATTTATGTTTTCTTCCCATATTATTCCCCTTATTTTACCAGTTCCCTTTGGGTATTTGCCTCTTAGTCTTTCCTTCTAACTACATTTCCCATAAACCATTTCGGCCTCTATTGCCGATAATCACGTGACCATTTTCAACTGTCCAAAACTACTATTTGGCATTTTCGTTTTCTACAATCTATCCCTGAATTAACATCAGACGAATATGGGCAAATATATGTCTAAGTTTAAATGTGATTGGAAACGGCCGTTGCTCGCGGCCAAATTGAACTACATTTCCCACTGAGCATTGCGGCTATACTTCCGAAATGCGGAAGTGACGCCGGTCATGTGACCGTTTTGAAACGTTTAAATTTATACTTTCCCACCCTCGTTTTTGGTTCATATTAATTAGAATCATGCTGCTATATTATAAACAAAGCTTCTATTAAGTTATTAACGTATTTTAAGTTTTAAACGTGCTTTTAATTCTGATTGGATGGACCAAGTTTTTGCGCCAAAATTCAAGTAATTATGTTCCTATATAATATCTACCTGCCAGGTTAAACATGTTATTCCATTTGAAAAAGTCCTTGTGTGACGAAACGCGTTATGGATATTTAAAAATATTGTGTTTTATATATTAAAGTATTTTTTGGTCATTTGTTTGTGCCAATTATCTTTTTTATAGACACATAACTTCTTTTTTTACCCTGGCTTTTTATTGTTATTTTTATCATTTTTTACTGGTTTTATAAGAAACCTTGAATACTCCTGGAAGTTTCCTGTACCCAAAGAAATCCTTAGGTGGGGATCAATCCACCCAAGCTGTCATCAAAGAGCAGTGTGTCTGCTCTTATTTTGTAAGTACATTTTTTTTTATTATTCTTATTTATATTGCCATACAGTGAGCACTATTGGCTGTTTCTTTTTATCCCGAGAATTGAAAACCACTCACGGAGAGGAACCTGCCTTATATCCCATAAGCGGGGATTAAACCGCTGTACGCACTTCACTCCAGAGCTGGACATTAGCTCTGGTAAATGTGAGTTTTATACTATTATTTTTTACGTCTATATCTGAATTTTACGTACTACACCATTGGTTGTTCCTTTTTCCTTTTTATCTTTCATATTAAGTGATACCACTACACAAGTAGAAGACCTCAACAATCAAGGACACTTGTAAGGACAAAATAGTTGGACTTATTCTCTCTTTTTTTGTTTAACCCAGAGGTGTGGAATTAGCCTGTGGCAGGTTGCCCATTGTAAAGGCATAGTGATGCAAGGATTAGGAAATATGCGTATCCAGATTTGTATCCCGAGTTTCAGGGTGGTTCTGCGGGCTGTGTTTGGATTAATGCGGGTGAAGGTAGGATGTGAATCGGAGAATGGTTGTGGAGTTTGTGTATGTGATGAGATGGTAGAGAACCCGATAGTTACTAATAATTATCTAGTAAGTTTATGACATGGTGAAAAGAACAGAAACTGTATATGAACACTTAAAAAATATCATATAATACATATGAACTGAGCCCAATAAAACGAGGTGTTGGAAGACAGAATCAAAAAAGGAACAGAGGCCCCTAGAATGCCAGAGTGGCTGAACAGGCTAGAGGCCACGATGGCCTTACATAATAAATAGGAAAAGACAGGAAATATAAGACATACATTAAAGAGACCTACTCCTGGAATGCTTAGGAGGATGGTAAATACTTATGCATACACAGCTGGCACAGAAGATTAGGGTTGAAAGTAACAGGAAATGCTAGAATAATGCTAGAATTTCTCAGTAATATTAGCATCAGATAGAAAACTTCATTGCTTAAACTGAACATGACTGAATGATTTTCCTAATGCATGTAGACCATACAAAGCAAGTCTGGGTGGTGTTAGAAAGTGAGGGAATGCAAAAGCAGCAGACAAGAGAACTGCAGGTTTAGCTAGCTGTTTAAGATTACACCCCAATGAAAAGTACATAATTAAATGCATTCAAGCTCTCCTTTGGGGCATATCTACTAAACGGTGAATTACCAAACAATGTTTGCCCAATGAGTACCCAAATACCCAGAGGGCAGACAAACATTAAAACGTAGGGTGACTAACTGAAATGCATATGATACCATTTTATGAAGTTGAGGTCATTTAGTAAGAAGATTTAAGACATTTAGAAGATATTCCCCTTTACAGAAAATAAGAAATTTTACATTTATGTGCACAGAGAATGTACCGTATATACTCGAGTATAAGCCGACCCGAATATAAGCCGAGGCCCCTAATTTTACCCCAAAAAACTGGGAAAACTTATTGACTCGAGTATAAGATAAGGGTGAGAAATGCAGCAGCTACTGGTAAATTTCTAAATAAAATTAGATCCTAAAAAAAATATATTAATTGAATATTTATTTACAGTGTGTGTATAATGAATGCAGTGTGTGTATAATAAATGCAGTGTGAGTGTATGAGTGCAGCGTGAGTGTATGAGTGCAGCGTGAGTGTATGAGTGCAGCGTGAGTGTATGAGTGCAGCGTGAGTGTATGAGTGCAGCGTGTGTGTATGAGTGCAGCGTGTGTGTATGAGTGCAGCGTGTGTATGAGTGCAGCGTGTGTGTATGAGTGCAGTGTGTGTGTGTGTGTGTGTGTGTGTTGCAGAGCCTTGGTGGGGGGTGGGCAATTTTTTTTTATTTTTTTTTATTATTTTAATTTTTTTTATTATTATTTATTATTTATTTAATTTAATTATTATTTTTGTATTATTTAATTATAAATTTTTTTATTATTACTAATTATTTTTTTTTCGTCCCCCCTCCCTGCTTGATACATGGCAGGGAGGGGGGCTCTCCTTCCCTGGTGGTCCAGTGGCATTGGCAGTTCAGTGGGGGAGAGGGGGGCTGGCAGAGCTGTAACTTACCTGTCCTGCAGCTCCTGTCAGCTCTCTCCTCCTCCGCGCCGTCCGTGCAGCTCCCTCTGTCAGCTCACACTGTAAGTCTCGCGAGAGCCGCGGCTCTCGCGAGATTTACACTGGGAGCTGACCGAGGTGCTGAACGGACGGCGCGGAGGAGGAGAGAGCTGACAGGAGCAGCAGGACAGGTAAGTTACAGCTCTGCCAGCCCCCCTCCCCCCCCAGTCTGTATTATGGCAATGCAAATTGCCATAATACAGACTATTGACTCGAGTATAAGCCGAGTTGGGGTTTTTTAGCACAAAAAATGTGCTAAAAAACTCGGCTTATACTCGAGTATATACGGTATATACAAGTTTATATTTTATTTCCTTTACCACATGCATAGGCCTAAGTTTGGGCCTGACATAAATTTAGACAGTCAGTTGCAACACCTAGCCACATAATTACTAAACAATGAAGGCTCAAAAAGTGCTGGAATACCCAGGACAGACAAAGAAAACTTTAAAATGTAGAGTGAAACATTAAATTGCAGGGTGACTAACTAAAATGCATATGATAAAAGTTGATATGGCCTAGTGTGGGCCAAATACAGTAAGCAGAATGAGGCATCGCTGCCAAATACAGTAAGCAGAATGAGGCATTGCTGCCAAATACAGTAAGCAGAATGAGGTATGCTATGTACGATTGAAAAAGGGTGAATTTACTTTATTAGTAAAATTTGCCATATCAGAATGGTTGAACAAACAAACTTATGGTTTTGTTGAAAAACCAACAGTTATAGAAGCCATGGCTGGGTTGGACGTGGCAGCGCCCCATGAACTTCTAATGAGGCAGCTGTTTACTAGAGTGAGGTAAAACAAATACTTGCTTGGGCCACACTAGGCCATGACCAACTTGTTTGACGTTTAGGCAGTTTGTGTTGATGGCTTTTGAACTGGAAGTAGATGGTTCTGTACTGAACCAGACAGTCTCATCAACCTGCAGTTCGTCAGACCAATCACGGTAGGGTAGGGAAGGGGGGAGTCCCTATTAAAGGTCCATAAGCCCCTCCCACAACTTCAGGCCAAGCCTTACAATATATATATATATATATATATATATATATATACACGCACACACACACACACAATATAAAGTAAAATAATATAGAAAGAAGGTAGAAATTGCAACTTTTAAGTATTTGCTTAAAAAATAAATTGCAATTTGACACTTTTATATATATTATTATCAAGACAATGCCATAGTGGCAACAGTAAATATTAAAAGAAAAAAAAACACATAAAGTAAAAGACAATGGAGAAATCTTCATATTTTGAACATGGAAAAAAGTAAAATTTCCATACAAATGCTAATGCAACTGAAAAAGAAAAAGAAAATTCTTATCACCGGCTACTGTACAGAGTTGGCTGCACTTCTCCTTTCCGCTCACCCCACCACTTGTCCACTTGATCCTGTCCAATCTCACCCTATCAGATCTATCTCCCCTTGTTGTGTGCCTTCCTTAGCACACATTTTCAATTGCTCTCACTTCTGGTGTTGTCCCTGCTGCCCTTAAACATGCCACTGTATTACGCACTGTATTACCCATCCTGAAAATAAATCATCTCTTGACCCATCCTCCCCTTTTAGCAATATCCCTGCTCCCCTTTCCCTCAAAGCTTCTGTAAAGACTTGCTTTTACCTATCTGGCTGACTTTCTCAATTCCAACTCTCTCCTTGACCCTCTTCAGTCTGGCTTCCACCCCCCTCCACTCTACTGAGACTGCTCTCATCAAAGTTACTAACGACCTAATCGCAGCTAAATCCAAAGGTCACTACTCCATACTAATTCTTCTTGATCTCTCTGCTGCCTTTGACACTGTTGATCATGTTCTCCTTCTTCAAACTCTTTAATCACTCGGTCTCTGTGACACTGTCATCTCTTGGTTTTCATCCTATCTCTCCCAACGCTCATTCAGTGTCTCCTTTTCTAATTATGCCTCCACTCTTTGTCCTGTCTCGGTTGGAGTCCCCCAAGGCTCTGTCCTTGGCCCGCTTATATTTTCTCTTTACACTGACTCTCTTGACAAACTAATCATCTCATTTGGATTCCACTACCACTTGTACGCCGATGACACCCAGATATATCTCTCCTCCCCAGACCTCTCTCCTGTTGTCATGCAATGTGTCACTGCTTGCCTTTCTTCCATCTCTGACTGGATGTCCTCCTGCTTTCT
This sequence comes from Pelobates fuscus, assembly GCF_036172605.1. NCBI lineage: Eukaryota > Metazoa > Chordata > Amphibia > Anura > Pelobatidae > Pelobates > Pelobates fuscus. The sequence continues at coordinate 124,304,266 of NC_086322.1, read as the reverse complement.
GAAACTCAATCTCTCTAAAACTGAGTTTCTTGTCTTTCCTCCTCCTAATTCTGATCCTCCTCTTTCGCTCCCCCTTCAAGTTAGTGGTACCCACATCAGTCCATCATTTCAAGCATGCTGTCTTGGCATTATACTTGATTCTGGCCTCACTTTTGGGTCTCACATTCAGTCTATTTCCAAATCCTGTAGATTCCACCTTAAAAACATAGCTCACATCCGCCCCTTTCTTACACAAGATACTACTAAGGGCCTTGTCCATGCTCTAGTCTAATCTCTTGCATGGATTATTGTAACCCTCTCCTAATTGGTCTTCCCAAAAGCCGTATTGCCCTGCTACAGTCTATAATGAATGTCGCCGCCAGACTGATTTTCCTCTCCAGTTGGTCCTCTCACACCTCACCCCTATGTCATTCCTTACATTGGCTTCCTGTATCCTATAGGAGTCAATTCAAAGTACTAATCCATACATATAAAGCATTGAACAATTCTAGCTCCTCCTACATCGCTTCAATAATTCATAGGTATGCCTCTTCTCAGTCTCTCCGCTCTACCCGTGACCTTCTCCTGTCTGCTGCTCACACACGTATAGCCAACTCATGCTTGCAGGACTTCTCGGGGGCAGCTCCCTTCCTATGGAATAGCCTGCCTAACACCATCAGACTCACCCCTAGTATTCAATCTTTTAAGAAGTGCCTTAAAACCTATCTCTTCAGGAAAGTTTATGACCTCCCGGAGTAACCTCTACCTTACATACCTGTTCCTTGCTCTCTCCTAAAGGTCAGCACTTTACTCTCTCATCCAGCTCTGCATCACTCCCACCCTTTTTGTTTGCTATCTCCTGTCCAATTGTGTTTTTTACCCCACCTCCTATAGACTGTAAGCTCATTTGAGCAGGGTCCTTTTCAATCTATCGTTCCTGTAAGTTTTTTGTAATTGTCTTATTTATTGTTAAATCTCCCCCTTTATAATATTGTAAAGTGCTACGGAATCTGTTGGCACCATATAAATGATAATAATAATAATAATAATAATAATAATAATCATCTGTACCATGAACACTTAATTCTTAGTTAATGCGATCTGTTTTACATGATGAGAATCACTCCAAGCAGTGCCATATTCATGGCATTTATTTCATTGATCACTAGTCTAGTTAAAGCATAGACACACCGTAAATATGCTATGGGCCCATCCATTACTGTACATAGTTATTTGCATGTTAATAATTTTCTCAATGTTTGTGATTGGGATACACAAGTGTTATTTTGTGATCTTTATCTAACCATTTGTTCATTATTTTCTGTTCAAAACAGGTCTGTTTGCAAACAAAAATACAGAAGGTGATGGCTTTGTGGTAACTACTGCTCAAAACAAGAAGAATGCCAAATCACTGATCCAAAATGTGAACAGAATTATTAGAAAAATCAAGAGACATTTTGTGAAGACATTTCAATTTTATGGAAGGAAAAAAATATCTATTGAGATGAAGGCAAACAAAAGGCATAGCAGGTGCCAGAAGAAAGCATGTCTTCCTCAAAAAGAAGAACCTATGTCTGATATAACCATACAGGAATCACCCAGTGCTTCAAACAACACAGGAGTCAGTGCTTCCAATGCCATGGTATCAGGCACAACAAATTATCTAAGAGGAAGTCCCCTACCTTCTAAAAAGGGACAAAAAGTAAGAAAAAATGTAAAAAGAAAAAAAAGAAAAAAAGAAACATTACTTCACATTGTTGTTTATTATAAAAAGGAAGATCTACATAAGAGCAAACCAACTGTGCCACAAGAAGCAGATAAGCACATAGTGCCAGCTAATGTAGGTGAACCAACTGTGCCTCAAGAAGCAGGTCCTACAGCCATACCGGAAAAGGACCACAAACAAAACATAGATGTGCATTGTGTTGATGAGAAGCAAGATGGGAAATGGCTGCCGTGCCTCAACCTCACGCAAGAACATAAGAACATTATAATGAATGAAAATTGGTTGGATGACACAATAATAGATGCTGCCCAGAAGCTTCTGAAACAGCAATTTGATACAGATGGCTTGCAGAGCTGTGTGCTGGCACAACTTGGCTTGAAGCCTGTGACCAGGGAAGCTGTACAAATACATTATGACAGAGATCGTCACCACTGGTTCACAACGTGCTTCAAAAAAGGAATTGTTGTAGTTGCTGATAGCCTACGAACATCATACCTCTCTCCTTCAGCCAGCAAAGAAATTTGTGAATGCTATGGAAATGTTGTTAAGAATCCATTGAAAAGAGTTTATATGCTTGAAGTGGACCAACAACTAAATGGAAATGATTGTGGTGTTTATGCGATAGCAAATGCCTTTGAGTTGCTTAGTGAAAGGAACGCCTCATGCACATATGATCATCATCAAATGAGGAAACACCTGGCCTCTTGCTTAGAGAATGGAGAGATCACTGAGTTCCCAAAGAGAATTGAAAACTAAGCTAAAAGTTCAATATATATGTACATATAGTTTAAATAAAAACTTAAATATAATAAATATATGTTTTCATTTATTACAGCTCTTAAAAGAGCTAAGTGATTAGAGCCCAGGGGAGTATACAAAGTATAGTAATCGGCAGTGTAAATATAGCAGTTCCCTACAAACACGAGATGAGGCTACGTATTGAGGGTTAAGCAGATCTGAGAGTTTAATGTGCCAGGCTAGCCTTTTATGCAACTTTTCCCACAAGGTTACCACCCATGTGGACCTTGTGGGGCACCAAAAAAGACATTCAACTGCCAATAGTGTACAGTCACAAAGTGAAACACTCCCATTCATTTACAGTAAATTTCTCCCCTCTGCTTGTGAGATAATTGAGTTAATTAATGAAGACACTGGACTAACTCAATTAACTCTAAGCAGAAAAAAATAGTACAGTACAGTCACATCCCCTGATAGACCTGATTTGGGCGAACAACATATCCCAAAATCACCCAGATTGGTTCAGGGGTTCAGGAATTTCCTGGAAGTCTTATTTTTGCCCCACCATGCACATGGTCCCATGCCCAAAACAGTTCCATACACTCGACGACAAAACACTGCTGGACAACTTAACCCCTTAAGGACGGAGCCAAATGTACACGTTGTGAACGAAACAAAATGTAAACAAAACCTATATGTCTGTCCAACCGTAATTCACCTCTTTCAAATTAAATGCACCCCCCTTATTATATATCATTTTATTCAGGTGAAACAGGGCTTTCATTTAATATCAAATATTTAGCTATGAAACATAATTTAATATGAAAAAAATGGGAGAAAATAAGAAATTTAGTTTTTTTTTAGTTCTACATGACATTTTAACTGTGAACGTCATAATACTGTTTGCTTTTACTGCAATAAAATACACATATTTGTATTCAGCAAAGTCTCACGTGTAAAATAGTACCCCCTATGTACAGGTTTTATGGAGTTTTGGGAAGTTACGGGGTCAAATATAGCACCTTACATTTGAAATTGAAATTCGCCAGATTGGTTACGTTGCCTTTGGGACTTTATAGTAGCCCAGGAATGAAATTTACACCCATAATGGCATACCATTTGCAATAGTAGACAACCCAAGGTATTGCAAATGGGGTATGTCCAGTCTTTTTTAGGAGCCATTTGGTCACAAACACTGGCCAAAGTTAGCGTTAGTATTTGTTTGTGTGTGAAAAATGCAAAAAAAAGCCAATTTTGGCTAGTGTTTGTGACTAAGTGGCTACTATAAAGACTGGACATACCCCGTTTGCAAAAAATATTTTTATTTTTCATTTTTTTCATTTTATTTTTTTACGTATTTACATATTTATTTTTTTATATTATATATCAATATATATATATAACAATAATTATATATATTTAATCAGTATCAGTATACTTGTAATTTGATAATATATATATATATATATATATATATATATATATATATATATTATATATATATATATAATTATATATATATATTAATATTAAAATACACCTAGACGGTGTATGTGTGTGTATGTATATGTGTATATATATACTTAGATCATATATATATAGTATATATATATATGATCTAAGTATATAATTATTTTTTTACACTTATTTTGACATTTTTTTTATTTGATTTCAGCCAGCAGGGGGACTACCTGTCATTACAGGCAGCTATCCCGGCCATGTGATTGTGAGGTCCTCGCAAGGACCTCACTCTCACATGGCCCGGGGGGGGGGGGGGGCTGAAGAGGACGGAGGTGCCGCAGGAGGGCTTCCTGGGAGTCCCCCCAACCACGATCGCCGGCGACCGGGTAAGTAAAAAAAAAACAGAGGGCGTACATTTACGCCCGGCAGCGTTTAGAGCCGCTTAAAAAAGGACGTAATTGTAGCTTAGTTGCTTCATCTAAGTGTTGCTTCTAAGTGTGTGTGGTTGTGATACCGGAGAAACTGACGGAAGCCAAGCACAGAGAGATGGACACAGGCTTCTTCAGGAAGGAAGAGATTCTTTATTCGGATCACCGATCGGGACTCAGAGGGACTAATGTCACCAAAATACAACAAGTTCTGAGCCCCGGACAATAGTGCAGGCTCCTTATATAGGCATATAACTCCTCCCATATTAAGCTCCACCCACACATTCTCTTAACCAATCAAAACAAATAAGAATTAACTTCCTGCTTGACCGCATGGCCTGTCCAGCACAATGGAGGAGGGGAATACTACATCCTGTATTCTCGCACATGCTCCGTACACTACTGATCGTATCTTGCCACGTGCAACCAACTGATCGATACGTCAGCATATGCACGTACACATGCCACGTGGTAATCTCGGCCTACTAAATTTATTTTTACCGAGATTCCACCACATTCCCCCCTTTGATGCCTCTTGATATTTCACAATTACTTGAGGCATCACTTAACCTTGGTTTGCATACACCTCAGGTTACCATGAACCAGACCAGACTTTTCCTATGATGTGAATCCCTTAACACTCCTCTTCCTGCATTGGTTCTCCCTGATCTAGAGCCTCGTATTTATATATGGACATTATCTGTGCAGCAGCCTTCCTTTCTGCTATATTTTCTATCAGGCTTTGCACAGACCTAACTACTAAGGGGATAAGACATGGCAGGAGTAGACACAACATTAAAATCAGTAGGACTCCGCCTACCAATGCCTTAAGCCCTCCAAAATGCTCATACCAGCTACCAAACCAACTGCTTGGATTGTACCCTTTCCATACCTGAGTAGGCACATGCGCTAGTTTAACCATATGGCTAGTAAGCTCAGCTATTGCTTGCCCTTCGTCATCTATTTGAAGACAGCAATTGCTCAGGTTAAACTTCCCACATACACCTCCCTCTACTGCCAATAGGTAATCCAAAGCTAATCTATTTTTGGTACACTGCTGTCCTCATCCTGGTATTATGCTTCGCTAGAAGATTGAGCGCTTGAGGTCTCATTAGTAATAATCTCAACCACCGCCTGTAATCTTATAATACGGTTGAGCATATAAATTGGGGTTCTATAACCAAAAGTACCATCCTCTGCCCACGTGGCTGGCCCATAATAATCTATAATACACTGGGGAGGCCATTCATCATCTTCCCAGGCGCCTATCTCTATGGGTCCCCTTTTCTTCCTATGATTCACATCATACACTTTAACACCCAAAGTCTCACCTGTTTCAATAGGTAACAAGAAGAAGGATGGTTTGAGCATACCCAACACACATGCCCCTTCCCAGTCCTGTGGCAACTCCGAATAGGCCTTCTTACCACAGATCCAGTACAAATTTGCTGGGGCTCTCCAACTAGATGTGATGGATAAATCAACCCACACGTCCTTTAAATTGGCATATCTTGCAAACAGGTTAGATGGTTCTGAGACATTTGAAGCCGACCACCAAGTTGTATTCTTTGTATCATCATCATAAGCTTTTTGCCCTAAACAAGTTAACTCTCCTACAGAAGTATTATACATCATTCCTTTCCTTGCTATGCAAACATAACCTATGATGGAGGTCTTTAATCTCCACTCAGATTTACCTCTAACACTCATCTGATAATCGGCTTGTGAAGATATCAATTGTTCAACTGCCTCAGAACCAGACATTACCTCCTTTGCTTCCCAAGGCCATTGGTCTCCCATGTTAGTACCTCCACACACATAGCAGTTGGTAACATTAAGACTACCGGCAATACTTTCAGCTAAATCAATGAACAGGTTTTTAGCATTATGGGGGATCTTATTATCTATACTCATCTCTTCATAAAAGGAATGGTATACCTGATGAGTTTGGGAGGTTACCGTATCGGTCTCTATCCCTATAAACAATACTGTCCCAGGGTCTAAACCCGTCCCATATATTTGAAGCCCAAATAAATTACCATATCTATCCAAGAATTGGTCAGGATTATTTATAAGAATATGGACTGGATTGCATTCCATAGACTTACAGTATGGATTGGTAGGCAACTTAGTCACAATCATGTCCTTGTCTGCTGTCTGTCCCCAAGTTGCCCACCCCACACAAGACCAATATGGGCAAAAATTATATTCTCTATTTGGGCATCTAGGACTCACATACTTATTTTTACTACTGGGACAAATATATTTATCATTAGACCCATACGTTCTCTCCCATCTAAGATCCCCACATACATTCCACGGCTTTCTACCACTTGATATCGCCTTACATGCATCAAATAGCAGAACACCCGAAGAATGTACAGATTCTAATACCGTTTTATTTATTAGGGTCCCCTGAGGATCTCCATTCCTGAGAGTCAACCAAATTGTACGGGGTTGATACTCTGGATTGAAGCACTTAGGTTCTCCTACCTCTAGATGAAATACACTGTACTCTACATTTAAGTATCTACACCTAGACACATCACCTTTACACTCATATTGCGAATGCCAAATTAGGGTCTGGGAAATATGGTTACCTGTTCTTGTAGTCTTAATGCATACCTCACAGCTAGGAGTGTCGGTACCTCTACCTTCCTGAATATAAAAATACATATAAATAAACATTATCATAAGCACATCTTTCGTCGGCATCCTCAGTCTTCGTCCGTGCGATGGCACCTCAGCTTCCAGGATGTAAGGGCTGCAGGGAATGGAGTTCTGCTCGTCTTCACAGGGGTCCCTTCGAGACTTTCCTGGCTTTAAAATCACTCGTTGGTGAGAGGACAGGCTTTATTATGGCCGTCTCACTCACTTACCAATCTCTGAAACAATAACATTTGTAATCCACAAGGTTCCTCGTCACTCCGACTGAGTCGTGCGCTTTAACCGGATCTTGCAGGGATTCTCTGGATCTGCTGTAACTTGCCAAGAATCGACCGCTGCTGGTTTAACCCTGGAGTGATGTATCCACGGAGTTACTTCGGCCACTTTTATCGCTGTAGGGGTAGACAAAAGAACAACATAAGGACCTCTCCACTTGGGCCCTAACGGTACATTATTCCACTCTTTAATCCACACTTGGTCTCCTGGGTGGTAACTATGAACAGGGGGATAAATATTCACAGGTAATCTATCTTGTACCCATTTCTGTACCTCCTCCATAGTCTTACCCAACTCTACAACCTGCTGCCGAGTAATTCCTTCTCCCAACTGACTCAAATCCCCCCTTAAGTTACCAAGTACGGGAGGTGGTCGCCCATACATGATTTCAAAAGGAGAGAGACCCATCCTTCTGGTAGGTGTACTGCGGATTCGTAACAGAGCTATGGGCAAAAGAACGTTCCACTTAAGTTGGGTTTCTTGACACATTTTTGCCAACTGGTTCTTAATAGTTCTATTCATTCTCTCTACCTTACCAGAACTCTGAGGTCTATATGCCATATGAAGTCTCCACTTTATACCAAGCATATGAGTCAGTTGTTGTAGGCATTGATGAACAAAAGCTGGACCATTGTCCGATAAAGCAGGGTAGTCCATATCGGGGTATTATTTCTCGTAGCAGGAATCTCACAACTTCTCCTGCTTTCTCTGTACGAGTAGGACATGCTTCTACCCAGCCTGAATAGGTGCACACAACTACTAGTAGGTAGCGATGTCCACCAGATTTAGGCATTACTGTATAGTCAATTTGTAGATCGGACATGGGGAGTCCCCCCATATACTGGACTCCTGGTGGCTTTACTGGTCCTTGCCTTGCATTATTTTTAGCACACGTTACACATCTTCGTACAATGGCTTGAGTTAAGTTGGACAATCTTGGTATGTAGAAATGTTTTCTGAGAGATTCTTCTGTACTGTCTCTCCCAGAATGTGTCCCGTTGTGATAGTTTTGGACAATTTCTACCGCTAGTGATGCTGGAATAACTATTCTCCCATCTTCTAACTGATACCATTTGTTCTCCAAATACTTTCCAGGTTCAGTCTTTAACCACTCCTCTTCTTGAGCTGTATAAACGGGAGTCCATTGAGACAGTGGGGTTGGTATAAGAGCAGCTACATGTTCCACATATTCCCGTCTTCCTGATTCAGCAGCACGCTTAGCTGCATTATCTGCCATCCGGTTTCCTTTGGTTACATCACCATCTCCTCTCAGATGCGCTCGACAATGTATAATACCGACTTCTTTCGGTTCCCATACTGCTTCCAATAGTTGTAGGATTTCAGCTGCGTACTTGATTTCTTTGCCCTCTGAATTCAATAGTCCTCTTTCTTTATACAAAGCTCCGTGGGCATGAGTGGTTAAAAACGCATACTTGGAGTCCGTGTAAATGTTCACTCTTAAACCTTCAGCCAATTGTAACGCTCGTGTCAGTGCTATCAATTCTGCTTTCTGTGCTGATGTTCCTTTTGCCAGTGGCCGAGCTTCTATCACCTTGTCTATCGTTGTTACTGCATATCCTGCATAGCGGATCCCTTCTTTCACGTAACTACTGCCGTCTGTGTAATATTGAACATCAGGGTTCTGGATGGGAAAATCACGAAGATCTGGTCTACTTGAAAATACTTCATCCATCACTTCCAAACAATCATGTTGACTTTCAGTAGGTTGTGGCAAAAGGGTAGCTGGATTTAAGGTATTTACAGTCTCTAAATGCACTCTTGGGTTTTCACACAACATTGCTTGATACTTAGTCATACGGCTATTACTAAACCAATGATTTCCTTTGTAATCCAACAACGTCTGTACTGCATGTGGGACTCGTACATAAAGTTCTTGACCCAGAGTGAGTTTATCGGCTTCAGCTACCAGCAGGGCGGCTGCAGCTACGGCTCTTAGACAAGGTGGAAGTCCGCTGGCCACTGCATCCAGTTGCTTAGACATATAGGCAACAGGTCTTTGCCATGATCCCAAGTACTGTGTCAATACTCCCACAGCCATTCTTCTTTGCTCGTGTACATACAGGTAGAATGGTCGTGTGTGATCAGGTAGACCTAATGCTGGGGCACTCATCAAAGCCTTCTTCACATCTTCAAATGCCGTTTGCTGTTCTTGAGTCCATAGGAAGGGGTCGTGTTCTGTACCCTTGATAGCTGCATACAGAGGTTTTGACAATATCGCGTAACTGGGAATCCATATCCTACAGAAGCCTGCTGCCCCCAAGAACTCTCACACTTGTCTTCTATTCTTGGGTGTTGGTATTTGGCACACAGTTTCTTTTCTCTCTGGCCCCATTATCCTTTGACCTTCAGAGATATGGAATCCCAGATATTTGACAGTTGGCAGACACAACTGAGCCTTCTTCCTAGACACCTTGTATCCTGTCTTCCAGAGAATGTGTAGTAGATTGTGCGTTGCTTGCTGACATATTTCTCTTGTGACTGCGGCTATCAACAAGTCATCTACATACTGTAACAATACACACTCTCCTGGGATGGACTCAAAATCCAGTAGATCTTGACTTAGAGCTGAACCAAATAGGGTCGGTGAATTTTTAAACCCTTGAGGCAGTCTTGTCCAAGTCATTTGGCGTTTTGAGCCCGTTACAGCATTTTCCCATTGGAAAGCGAAGATACATTGGCTTTCTGCGGCAATTCAGAGGGAAAAGAAGGCATCTTTGAGGTCTAAGACTGTAAAATAGGTAGCCCCGCCCGGAATTAAAGCAAGCAGGTTATACGGATTGGGCACAACTGGATGTATACTAACAACCGCATCATTGACTGCTCTCAAGTCCTGCACAGGGCGATACTCATCTGTACCGGGCTTTTGAACAGGCAGCAATGGGGTGTTCCAGGGGGAAGTACAGAATTTTAGGATACCATACCGTATGAACTTATCCAGATAAGATTGAATGTTTTTCTTAGCCTTCTGCGGGATGTGATATTGCCGTAGGCTCACTGGATAAACCCCAAGTTTTAGTTCGATTTTAATAGGTGGAATATTGCGGGCCAGTCCTGGTGGGTTGTTCTCTGCCCAAACTCCTGGTATGTTGAATAAGGATTCATCACTCCTAGGGTTTTGGCTAGTCAACGCTGTATAAAGTCGCCACTCTTCTTCCTTTGGTATGGATAATGTCATAATACCTGAAGGTCCATTAAACTTTAAGGATGTTGTTCCGTTTGGTAGGAACGTAATATGCGCTTGTAATTTGGATAGCATATCACGTCCCAGCAATTGGACTGGACATTCAGGCATGTAAAGGAATTGATGCTTTACTACGTGGCCTCCCAATGTACAGAGTCGACTTTTAAGAACCGGTTTTGCAGCACTTCTTCCAGTTGCTCCTATCACTGTAATAGTTCTTCCAGATGGAGGAGCAACTAGGTTAGTCACCACCGAATGTTCAGCACCAGTGTCGATCATGAATGCACTCCTTTTTCCCCCTATTGATACATCGACCATAGGCTCCGCTCAACCAAGGGGGATGGAGCCCGGTCGGTATCAATAGTCCTCCATGACCGTGTCAGCCAATCCTACAAAGTCCCTACTTTCTCTATCGCGGGACCTTTGCGCTGCGGGATAGTACCTGTCTTCTCTTACACTTCCTCTGTTACCACTATTACTCCCTCCGGGGCCTCCTCTACCTCTCGCTCTGCCTCTAAAGTTTCCATAACCTGCCCTGGGTGGGTCTCTCTCGTACTGCTCTCTTTTCGGACACTCGCTTCTCCAATGCCCTTCTTCTCTGCAATACGCGCACTGATTCCTACTCAGGGGCTCCCTATTCCACCTACTATCGCCTCTATCTGGGCCACGTCTATCTACGCCTGCGATCGCTACCGCTAGCATATCCGCCTTTTTACGCATCTTGCGCTCTTCCTCTTTCTTACTTTCTGATTCCCTATTCATATACACCTTATTCGCTACCTCCATTAGTTGGGTGATGGACATTCCTGCAAACCCTTCTAACTTCTGTAGCTTGCGCTTAATATCCCCGTAGGCTTGGCTGACAAAGGCAGAGTTTACCATTCGGGAATTCTCGGTGTCTTCTGGATTAAAGGGGGTATACAGGCGGTATGCCTCCAATAATCGGTCATAAAAGACACTGGGCGCTTCATCACTTTTCTGAATCACCTCAACTGTCTTTGACATATTTATGGCTTTCTTCCCTCCGGCTCTCATGCCAGCAATTATAGCGTCTCTATAGGCTTTTAGTTGAACCATATCTGCGCCATTAACATTCCAGTCGGGATCGGTATTAGGATAATGGGTTGCGGCCCATGCTGCTGGATTGGCTTGGTTTAAAGTACGGGCTTCTTCCTCTAGCGCTTTAATGGCCGCTTGATTAATCCTAGTCCTCTCCTCATTATTAAACAATGTCATTAATAATTGCTGGCAATCAGCCCAGGTTGGATTATGCGTCTGGACTATCGAGGTGAACAGGTCGGTCATGGCTTGTGGTTTCTCAGTATACGAGGAATTGTGGCTCTTCCAATTCAAGAGATCGGTAGTCGTGAACGGGACATATACGAAGACTGGGTCAGCATACACCATTTGACCTAAAGCATCAAGATAAGCTGACCCAGGATTCAAACGAAGAGGCATTTGGTAATGTTTGGGTTGTTGGGTACCGGTCAGTTGTCGGGTTAGTATAGGGCTTAGTGGAGGGGCGTCGGTTATGGGTTACGGTCGGGGTGTAATAAGACGTGGGGATGTAGAGGCTCTATTGAGGGGAAGGCCGGTAAATAGAATATTCCGAGCCGGGCTAGAAGAAGCCTGACCGGAAACTTGAAGTGGCGCCAAATCAGGATAATTGGGTTTAACGGGGGTTGGTTCCGGAAGGGGAGGTTTAGTATGGCGGGGGGTGGATAATGAACTGGAGGAGGAAGCAGATGGGGACAACGGGCGAGTGGGTGTAGAACTTCCTGTACTTGTATCACCTCCCCCTACAGGGAAATAAGGGGGCGGCATAGGGATCTCGGACTCAGGGGGCGTGTCCAAAATGGGCTTAACCGTGGTCCTAGTGGACAAACAAGTCCTGGCCACCATGAGGCGACATTGCTCCTCGTGGCATACCCGGATCCATCTTGGCGAGTCGTTTACGGCCTGCCTCCAACAATCAATGTATGGAAACTGTCCGTAAAGTTCAGGCCTACCTGATACAGCCACGTGTACACGCTGTACCAGATTTGGATCCAAACTGCCACGTGGCGGCCATGCCGCAACCAAAGTAGGCCACTCCCTAGTACACAAAGTGACCAAACGTACAGAAGACATTTTAACCCCAAAATCACATTTTCTGAATCCCTTTTTAAAATTCTTCACCATACAACCTAAGGGATCCAAAATCGTCGACTCCGACGCGCCCATACTTATCAATGGAGCGTCGTTGACAACGAATGCTATACACACACTCTATTCAACAGTCACACCCGTTTCTTCCGGCAACAGCACCACGTGGTACAGTTACCAAGTGAAACGTACACAATAACACGATAAAAAAATACTCAGGGAATTCCCGTACACGCACAGCTGTTACACCAGTCACTAAGTAATCGAAATTATGCCCTTTGGCGAAACTATAGTCACCCACGCTATAATTCTCTATATATGAATTACCCGTCGATAAAACACCCCAGTAACATCGTCTTTTACAAACAGCGGTTACAGTACGGTTAGCATAGGTCAAAGTACAATTTAAGGTCACAATACAATTATTAGTGGTTATGGTGTTAGGCATGCAATAGACGACAATGATTAGTACTTATATACAATGTCAGTAAATATACAGTTTTATGGTACCGTGCACTATAATACAGCAACACACTATTAACACTCTCGCTAGACGGCTGAGCTCGCGCTATCTAACAAGATATACACTTTACTAACAATCTTTAACACATATACAATCCCAACTAAACTATTGGCCAGTACCTTGATGGACTACCTAAAACTATCTACATTCGTTTTGGTTAGCCACACTGCCCAAGCACCACATATAGCGAACTAGAGGGCGGAATTTACAACAGAACCCTTTTAGTCTTTCTACTCTATCAATAGTCTAGTGGGTTCCAAATTTACACGCCTTCCCACTTAGCCAAGATAGGTTGAGAGCTAGCGGACCGAATTTACACAAACGCCGCTTAGTCTCCCGGTCCCTCCGACCTAGCGAACAAATTGTACACCCTAGAACGCTAGTCTAAACAAGACACCGGTGTCCGGCTAGGGCTATTTACACAGAACCCCGCCTGACTCCAAACCAAATCAAACGGTCTTACTAAAGAGCGTTCGATTCAGCGGTGCGCCTTCGCTCCTTCCCTCTGACAGAGGGGGCAGATTCCATACACAGATTTAACCCCTTATGGGCCTACCGCACAATCGGTATACCCCTAGTGGGTCCGCCGTCTAAAACAGCGGTCGTCTTACCTCCTCGTTCCTGAACCTGAGTTCACACTCATCGACGGGGACACCCCAGCACTTACTACGTAGAGGCCGATGATCTCCTGGACAACAGACCAGTGGCGCCGAGACGAAGGGAGGTCCACACAGAAGTTCAGGGGTGCAGCCGTAGAGAACGTGGGCAAAGATAGACCGTCTCACGCCTCTGCTTCTCAGCTACCGTTGAATGATGAGCTTCACGGCCAATGCACCAAATGATATCGGAGAAACTGACGGAAGCCAAGCACAGAGAGATGGACACAGGTTTCTTCAGGAAGGAAGAGATTCTTTATTCGGATCACCGATCGGGACTTAGAGGGACTAATGTCACCAAAATACAACAAGTTCTGAGCCCCGGACAATAGTGCAGGCTCCTTATATAGGCATATAACTCCTCCCATATTAAGCTCCACCCGCACATTCTCTTAACCAATAAAAACAAATAAGAATTAACTTCCTGCTTGACCGCATGGCCTGTCCAGCACAATGGAGGAGGGGAATACTACATCCTGTATTCTCGCACATGCTCCGTACACTACTGATCGTATCTTGCCACGTGCAACCAACTGATCGATACGTCAGCATAAACACGTACACATGCCACGTGGTAATCTCGGCCTACTAAATTTATTTTTACCGAGATTCCACCACAGTTGGAGATATTCTGGAGAGTTTTACAGAAGCTTCAACTGTCTAAGAGTTGTGCTAAGAGTTTTCTTTTTTTTACTGTTACAGGTAAGATTAATCTGTAGGAAAAGGATACTGATTGCACAAGGTTTGATTTCCTGTTGGTAATTATAAGGCATTTGATTTGATTAGTTAGCTACTTGCTATTGCTTGCTGTTTAAATTAGCTATTGTTTGCTAATAAGCAGAGGCCTACCCAGGTGTGAAACATTCCTAGTGGGAGGTGATTTTAGGAGTATATAAAGGTAGTTGTCATTAGCTTGGCTAATATAGCTTGGTTGCTCCATCTAAGTGTTGCTTCTAGGTGTGTGTGTGGTTGGAGATATTCTGGAGAGTGTTGCTTCTAAGTGTGTGTGTGGTTGGAGATATTCTGGAGATAACCTGGAGGTAATCTGAGGTATTCAGGAGGATAAATAAAAAGTTAAGGTTTGTTTGATTTAAATTCTTCACCTCATTGGAATGGCAGACTTAGTTCAGTGTAATCGTTGATTTGCATTTGTTTCACGTTCCACTTTTTGGAGGTTTGGTTGTTGTCTAATCTGTAGACAGTTCTCTATCTTGCGGCAGGAGATTGTATTTTTGAAGTCTGAGATTTGTAAATTATCTGGTAAACAAACTCAGGCTGGAACTGCTGCAAAGCCACTGCCGCAGAGACATACTAAAAATGGCAGATGGATTACTGTAGGATCTGGTAGACTTAGAGTTGTGGATAAAAGGCATATTGCACAGTCTGTTGCTCTACATAATTCATTTTCTGCACTTTCAGAGTGTAATGGTGTCATGGAGACAGACACTGAGGGTAGTGGTGTTGTGGAGAGAGGCACTGAGGCTAGTGGTGTTGTGCAGAGAGGCACTGAGGCTAGTGGTGTTGTGCAGAGAGGCACTGAGGCTAGTGGTGTTGTGCAGAGAGGCATTGAGGCTAGTGGTGTTGTGGAGAGAGGCATTGAGGCTAGTGGTGTTGTGGAGAGAGGCACCGAGGCTAGTGGTGTTGTGGAGAGAGGCACCGAGGCTAGTGGTGTTGTTGAGAGAGGCATTGAGGCTAGTGGTGTTGTTGAGAGAGGCATTGAGGCTAGTGGTGTTGTGGAGAGAGGCATTGAGGCTAGTGGTGTTGTGCAGAGAGGCATTGAGGCTAGTGGTGTTGTGCAGAGAGGCATTGAGGCCAGAGGTGTTGTGGAGAGAGGCACTGAGGCCAATGGTGTTGTGGAGAGAGGCATTGAGGCTAGTGGTGTTTTAAAGAGAGGCATTGAGGCTAGTGGTGTTGTAAAGAGAGGCATTGAGGCTAGTGGTGTTGTGCAGAGAGGCATTGAGGCTAGAGGTGTTGTGGAGAAAGGCACTGAGGCCAGTGGTGTTATGGAGAGAGGCACTGAGGCTAGTGGTGTTGTGCAGAGAGGCTTGAAGACTATGGTGAGGCCTAACAGAAAGCAGTTGTTGTCGGGGGATTCCATCATAAGAGGTGTGGAGATGGACAATGGTGGTCTTGTGAGGTGTCTTCCTGGAGCTACTGCTCACAGAGACAGGAGACGTATCTGTAACTTCTAAGTGTGTGTGGTTGGAGATATTCTGGAGAGTGTTGCTTCTAAGTGTGTGTGGTTGGAGATATTCTGGAGAGTGTTGCTTCTAAGTGTGTGTGGTTGGAGATATTCTGGAGATAAAGTGGAGGTAATCTGAGGTATTCAGGAGGATAAATAAAAAGTTAAGATTCCTTTGATTTAAATTATTTACCTCATTGGAATGGCAGACTTAGTTCAGTGTAATAGTTGCTATGCATTTGTTTTGCGTTCCACTTTTTGGAGGTTTGGTTGTTGTCTAATCTGTAGACAGTTCTATATCTTGCGGCAGGAGATTGTATTTTTGAAGTCTGAGATTTGTAGATTATCTGGTAAACAAACTCAGGCTGGAACTGCTGCAAAGCCACTGCCGCAGAGACATACTAAAAATGGCAGATGGATTACTGTAGGATCTGGTAGACTTAGAGTTGTGGATAAAAGGCATATTGCACAGTCTGTTGCTCTACATAATTCATTTTCTGCACTTTCAGAGTGTAATGGTGTCATGGAGACAGACACTGAGGGTAGTGGTGTTGTGGAGAGAGGCACTGAGGCTAGTGGTGTTGTGCAGAGAGGCACTGAGGCTAGTGGTGTTGTGCAGAGAGGCACTGAGGCTAGTGGTGTTGTTGAGAGAGGCATTGAGTCTAGTGGTGTTGTGGAGAGAGGCACCGAGGCTAGTGGTGTTGTTGAGAGAGGCATTGAGGCTAGTGGTGTTGTTGAGAGAGGCATTGGGGCTAGTGGTGTTGTGGAGAGAGGCATTGAGGCTAATGGTGTTGTGCAGAGAGGCATTGAGGCTAGTGGTGTTGTGCAGAGAGGCATTGAGGCCAGAGGTGTTGTGGAGAGAGGCACTGAGGCCAGTGGTGTTGTGGAGAGAGGCATTGAGGCTAGTGGTGTTGTAAAGAGAGGCATTGAGGCTAGTGGTGTTGTGCAGAGAGGCATTGAGGCTAGTGGTGTTGTGCAGAGAGGCACTGAGGCTAGTGGTTTTGTTGAGAGAGGCATTGAGGCTAGTGGTGTTGTGCAGAGAGGCATTGAGGCTAGTGGTGTTGTGCAGAGAGGCATTGAGGCTAGTGGTGTTGTGCAGAGAGGCACTGAGGCTAGAGGTGTTGTGGAGAAAGGCACTGAGGCCAGTGGTGTTGTGCAGAGAGGCTTGAAGACTATGGTGAGGCCTAATAGAAAGCAGTTGTTGTTGGGGGATTCCATCATAAGAGGTGTGGAGATGGACAATGGTGGTCTTGTGAGGTGTCTTCCTGGAGCTACTGCTCACAGAGACAGGAGACGTATCTGTAATATTGTTAAGCAAGCAAAGCAGGAAGGGGAATTGGATGTACTTGTCCATTTAGGGACAAATGACTTGGCTTGCAATGAGGTTTCAGAGGTTAAGGAAGTTTTTAGTGTTTTTGCCAATGATATACGGCAGGTTGCTTCCACACTGTCATTCTCTGAAGTTCTGCCTGTGCATAACACTCAGAATGACAGGCGGATGCGTATTAGGGACTTTAACTTGTGGCTTGGTGTTCTCAGTGAGCAGTTCAGAGGTTTTGCTCGGATGTATTTAAACTAGGAGGGGGGGGAGCAAAAGGGTGATAAAACATCAATCTAATTGTCCCCCAAAACAAGGACAGAAGGTGCCTGTAGCAAGTGTGTTAAAAAATTATAAGCTTAGAGTCATGTCTACAAATGCTCGCAGTTTAGGGAATAAGATCCATGAACTTGTGGCAATAATGGCAACTGATAGTGTAGATTTAGTCGCTGTTACTGAGACATGGTATAATGAGGAAAATGACTGGGACACAGCAATACCAGGGTACTCTTTATATAGAAAAGACAGGGAAGGCAAGAAAGGGGGAGGGGTGGCCCTGTATGTGAAGGATAGCATAAAATCTAGCCTAATAAAGGTTAGTGAGGCGAACATAGAGTCCGTTTGGGTTACGTTAGAATTTGGTAATCACACAGTAACTCGTGTAGGTGTGATTTATAGGCCCCCAAGACAAATTGAAGAGTTAGATAATCTACTAGTTGAAGAAATAGCTAAAATGACAATGAAGGGGGAAGTTATCCTCATGTGTGACTTTAATCTTCCTGATGTGAATTGGAAAACAAAAATAGCTACTTGTGCCAGGAGCACACATATTCTAAACTCCCTACTGGGATTGTCTCTAAAACAAGTCGTTGAGGAGCCAACTCGTAAAGAGGCCATACCAGATTTAGTGTTAACAAATGGAGATTTGGTATCAGATATTACTGTAGGTGAAAGTTTAGGATCCAGTGATCATCAGTCAGTGTGGTTTAATATAAGAACAGTGACTGAGTCACACCACACAAAAACAAAAGTTTTAGACTTTAGAAAAACAGACTTTTCTAAAATTAGAATATGTGTAAAGGAGTCATTATCAGACTGGAGCAATTTAAATGGAGTCCAAAAGAAATGGGATTATTTAAAAGTTGCACTACTGAAGGCAACAGAAAACTGCATTAGGCTTGTCAGTAAAAGCAAAAAATTCAAGAAACCACTGTGGTACTCCGCAGATGTGGCCAAAATAGTAAAAAACAAAAAGTCAGCATTTAGTAATTATAAAAAAAAACAGAGTGAGGAAGACAGAATGACCTATAAAATTAGGCAGAAAGAGGCTAAGCAAGTTATAAGAGCTTCCAAATCACACACAGAAGAGAAAATAGCACAGTCAGTAAAAAAGGGGGACAAAACTTTTTTTAGATACATAAATGAGAAAAGAAAAGTAAAACAAGGATTAGTTAGATTAAAAATAAAAGAAGGAAGGTTTGTAGATGAGGATAAAGGTCTAGCTGACTGCCTCAATAAATATTGTTGTTCGGTATTTACAGATGAAAATGAAGGAAAGGGACCTCAGTTAAGACAAAGGATAAACGAGTCATTTATTACACGTGAGTTTACAGAGGAAGAGGTTCTATTTCAACTGTCAAAAGTAAAGACAAATAAGTCAATGGGACCTGATGGAATACACCCAAAGCTATTAAAAGAGCTTAGTGGTGTACTAGCAAAACCATTAACAGATTTATTTAACCAATCATTGTTAACAGGAGTAGTCCCAGAAGATTGGAAGTTAGCGAATGTTGTGCCCATTCACAAGAAAGTTAATAGGGAGGAGTGGGGCAACTATAGGCCAGTAAGCCTTACTTCAGTAGTGGGGAATGTGATGGAAACCATGTTAAAGGATAGGATTGTTGAACATCTAAAAACACACGGATTTCAAGATCAGAGACAACATGGGTTTACTTCAGGGAGATCATGCCAAACTAATCTTATTGATTTTTTTTGATTGGGTAACTAAAATTATAGATCAGGGCGGTGCAGTAGACATTGCTTACCTAGATTTCAGTAAGGCTTTTGACACTGTTGCACATAGAAGGCTTATCAATAAACTACAATCTTTGAGTTTGGATTCCAATATTGTTGAATGGGTAAGGCAGTGGCTGAGTGACAGGCAACAGAGGGTTGTAGTCAATGGAGTATATTCAAAGCTTGGGCTTGTCACCAGTGGGGTACCTCAGGGATCTGTACTTGGACCCATTATCTTTAATATTTTTATTAGTGATATTGCAGAAGGTCTTGATGGTAAGGTATGTATTTTTTACTGATGATACTAAGATATGTAACAGGGTTGATGTTCCAGGAGGGATAAGCCAAATGGCAAATGATTTAGGTAAACTAGAAAAATGGTCAGAGTTGTGGCAACTGACATTTAATGTGGATAAGTGCAAGATAATGCATCTTGGACGTAAAAACCCAAGGGCAGAGTACAGAATATTTGATAGACTCCTATCCTCAACATCTGAGGAAAGGGATTTAGGGGTGATTATTTCTGATGACTTAAAGGTAGGCAGACAATGTGATAGAGCAGCAGGAAATGCTAGCAGAATGCTTGGTTGTATAGGGAGAGGTATTAGCAGTAGAAAGAAGGAAGTGCTCATGCCATTGTACAGAACACTGGTGAGACCTCACTTGGAGTACTGTACGCTAAATATCTTCAGAAGGATATTGATACCTTAGAGAGAGTTCAAAGAAGGGCTACTAAACTGGTTCATGGATTGCAGGATAAAACGTACCAGGAAAGGTTAAAGGATCTTAACATGTATAGCTTGGAGGAGAGACGAGACAGGGGGGATATGATAGAAACATTTAAATACATAAAGGGAATCAACACAGTAAAGGAGGAGACTATATTTAAAAGAAGAAAAACTACCACAACAAGAGGACATAGTCTTAAATTAGAGGGGCAAAGGTTTAAAAATAATACCAGGAAGTATTACTTTACTGAGAGGGTAGTGGATGCATGGAAAAAATAGCCTTCCATCTGAAGTGGTAGAGGTTAACACAGCAAAGGAGTTTAAGCATGCGTGGGATAGGCATAAGGCTATCCTAACTATAAGATAAGGCCAGGGACTAATGAAAGTATTTAGAAAACTGGGCAGACTAGATGGGCCAAAAGGTTCTTATCTGCCGTCACATTCTATGTTTCTATGTTTCCTGATGAGGTGGCGGATGATCTCTTGAGGGATCTCCTCCCAGACCTGGACTACCAACTCCTGGACAGTCTGTGGTGCAACGTGACGTTGGTGGATGGAGCGAGACGTGATGTCCCAGATGTGCTCAATTGCATTCAGGTCTGGGGAACGAGCGCCCTGTCCATAGCATCAATGCCTTTGTCTTGCAGGAACTGCTGACACACTCCAGCCACATGAGGTCTAGCATTGTCTTGCATTAGGAGGAACCCATGGCCAACCACACCAGCATATGGTCTCACAAGGGGTCTGAGGATCTCATCTCGGTACCTAATGGCAGTCAGGCTACCTGGAGGATGTTGCCGGCAGCAGAATGTTCTCCACGGCATCTCCAGACTCTGTCACACCTGTCACATGTGCACAGTATGAACCTGCTTTCATCTGTGAAGAGCACAGGGCGCCAGTAGTAAATTTGCCAATCTTGGTGTTCTCTGGCAATTGCCAAATGTCCTGCCCAGTGTATGGCTGTAGGCACAACCCCCACCTGTGGACGTCGGGCCCTCATACCACCCTCATACCACCCTCATTGAGTCTGTTTCTGACCGTTTGAGCAGACACATGCACATGGAGGTAATTTTGCAGGGCTCTGGCAGTGCTCCTCCTGTTCTTCCTTGCACAAAGGCAGAGGTAGCGGTCCTGCTGCTGGGTTGTTGCCCTGATATGGCCTCCTCTGCGTCTCCTGATGTACTGGCCTGTCTCCTGGTAGCGCCTCCATGCTCTGGACACTACGCTGACAGACACAGCAAACCTTCTTACCACAGCTCGCATTGATGTGCCATCCTGGATGAGCTGCACTGTCATGGAGTAACACTTCAGGGTTCGGCACTTAGCTGTGAGGAGCAAGACCCTGCCCCCCTCTGACACAGCTCTGACGGTATTTAGGGAGACTGGGCCAGAGGGAGGGGGCTTGGTGATTGATTGTGTGAGCTAACGTGTGAGCTGCCTCCGCGAGACCGCAGGCTCCACAGGCTCAGCTACTGGGATCTACTTCCACCGGACTTGCCTCTCCACAAGCTCAGACAAGCCGTTCCAGCCTTTGAGCAAATGCAAGGATTGCTGCATGCCATAAAGGATTACTGTAGAACGGATACTTTGCTGCTTTACAAGTGGACCATATCTCTGAACTATTGGAGGACTACCCATATTAACCTTAAGTATATCTTTCAGCTATTTGTCTACAAAATCATTTATTAATGAACTAATGCTTGCTTACTCAAACCTTCATTGCTACAAGTTACTAATCTCATGAAGGACAACTCCCATCATGCTTATTCACTATGAACTGTTTCTTGCTTTGCAAATACATTCAGTGCTTCAATCTACTAATTACATGAAGGACAACTCCCATCATGCTTATTCACTATGAACTGTTCTTGCTTTGCAAATATTCTTAGCTACTTGATTATTGTTCCTATTGAAGATTATTCTCATGAACTTAAAGAATGTTACTTAATGGATCTCTGAAGAAATACTTAATAATGAACTTTGTGTTGTTGATTACTTGCACTTCTTCTTATTGGATTATTGCCTAAATGCAATTCATTTAAGTTTAACACTTATTAAAACTTTGGTTAAATCAAGTTACCAGAGATTCTCTCTTTTCTTAAAGCTACAGTATTGATACTTAAGGATTCTCTATTTCTTCACTATTGTAATTAGGGAGTTTACAAGCTGCAGTTGAGTTCCAATCCAAATGACCCCTAGTAGTGTAACATGCACTACCTGAGCCACTTGTGTTGGTTGTAGACTCCGTCTCATACTACCACTAGAGTGAAAGCACCGCCAGCATTCAAAAGTGACCAAAACATCAGCCAGGAAGCATAGGAACTGAGAAGTGGTCTGTGTTCACCACCTGCAGAACCATTCCTTTATTGGGGGTGTCTTGCTAATTGTCTATAATTTCCACCTATTGTCTATTCCATTTGCACAACAGCATGTGCAATTGATTGTTACTCAGTGTTGCTTCCTGAGTGCACACATTTATTTCACAGAAGTGTAATTGACTTGGAGTTACATTGTGTTGTTTAAGTGTCCCCTTTATTTTTTGAGCAGTGGATTGCCATCCTGATGAAAGCCCATGTATTGGGGCTGAAACGTTGATATTTTTAAATGATATAGAATAAAAGTAATATTTTATTTTTACTATCATCAAGTCCTTGGAGTGCGGTCATTTCCAATTATATATATATATATATATATATATATATATATATATATATATATATATATATAATATTTCTCTTCCTATTCCACCACGCCTGTTTTTTTAAGGGTATATTACTCTTATTCATGTTAGTGTATATATAATAAATGAAATATATATGTTATTATATGTTACAAATATATATGTTAGTGTATATTGTATATACATTTCAATTATTATATATACACTAACATAAATAAGAGTAATACACCCTTAACCCCTTAAGGACAGAGCTTCAGAAGCTTGTCTTTCACTTAATGACAACAGCATTTATTCATTTTTTCAACTGCAATTTGCATTTTACTAATTTATTGCACCGACACATATTATATATCATTTTTTTAAAGGACAGAAAGGGCTTTAATTTGATGTAACACACACACACACACATATATATATATATATATATATATATATATAAATGCTTAATTATTCTAAAAAAAATAGAAGTTCAGAACTTCAGAACTTCGGCACTTCGACACTTCGGAACTTCGGCATTTCGGAACTTTGGAATTTTGGGACTGCAGCACTTCTATTGCAGCCGCTTAGTAGATAACTCCCTAATTCCCACGGTATTAGGGAGTTATCTACCAAAAGGCTGAAAGACCTAAATTGGTCTTTCAGACAAATGTACTAATACTAAGTAAAAATTACCTAATGTCCTCCCCCCTGGCCCCCACCCCTGAGCGGTGGGTGGGGGCCCTAAATAGTAATAGGGGGGGCCTAATGTCCTCCCCCCTGGCCCCCACCCCTGAGCAGTGGGTGGGGGCCCTACAATAAAATAAGGGGGGGGACCTAATGTCCTCCACCCTGGCCCCCACCCCTGAGCGGTGGGTGGGGGCCCTAAATCTTAAAAAGGGGGGGACCTAATGTAAAATAAGGGGGGGGACCTAATGTCCTCCACCCTGGCCCCCACCCCTGAGCGGTGGGTGGGGGCCCTAAATCTTAAAAAGGGGGGGACCTAAGGTCCTCCACCCTGGTCCCCAGCCCTGAGCGGCGGGTGAGGGCCCTGAATACTAATAAAGGGGGGGACCTAATATCCTCCCCCCTGGTCCCCACCCCTGAGCGGCGGGTGGGGGCCCTAAAAAAAGTTTCCCCCCAGGTGACTAGGGATCCCTAAACCCCTAGTCACCCCCTCCCCCCCAAAAAAATGATCCCCCTACCAACCTCCCTCACCCTAAAAATAATGAGGGGGACTTGAACTTTAATTCCGGTAGTGCTGCTACTTCTTTGGATATGTATATATATATATATATATATATATATATATATATATATATATATATATCGTATTTGTTTTTTGTAATATTATATTGCACCCTATTGTAACAATGCTCTGCTTGTGGGCCCAGGACATATTTCAAAATGAGAGAAATCGTAATATATCCTTTCTGGTAAAACATTTTCTAAATATATAATAAAATAAATAATATTAGCTTGTTGGAGCAGGGCCGTCAACACCCTATGTGTCCAACTCATCTTGGTCAAATACATGTTTTGTAGTACACCTGCATTTATGGGTTTGCACTGATCTGAGGGGGAGAGAGTTAGACTTCATTGGTGACTACACATAATTTTCTCTTAAATAAATCTTTTTAATCACAGGTCATATGTATATATTGACACTTAGGTGTGCTGCCCCTTAGGAGGTCTATCCATTATAGCGTTCCTCTTAATAATGTATCAATATTGTCCAAACTCCTAAAAATCCCTGTCATATAGGGATAGATGTTGTATTGGAGTGTTCTCAATGTGTAATGTTATTGAATACTGTTCTCCTACGGCCTCTTCAGTCATTTTGTGTTGTTTTTAGTTGTTACCATGGAGTTTGTTTCCATGACAACCCTCCCCATGATGCTGTCGGACGGGTGGTCACGTGGTGTGGTGATGACGCCGGCGCCACGTAATGACGTCATTTCGACGCACGCACTGACGTCGGCGGAACCCGCGGGAGACCCGGTCTGAGCTGACAGGGAGAAGTAAT
Organism: Pelobates fuscus; assembly: GCF_036172605.1. Taxonomy (NCBI): domain Eukaryota; kingdom Metazoa; phylum Chordata; class Amphibia; order Anura; family Pelobatidae; genus Pelobates; species Pelobates fuscus. The sequence goes on along the minus strand of NC_086322.1, from coordinate 124,279,539 downwards.
TATCTCGGTGGTGGGTAAGTTGATTGCTAATATGTATTTTTGTATATATATGCGATTTTACAGTGTGTGCACTAGTCCTGATGAAAGTCTGTGGTTAACAGACTGAAACGTCGACCTTTTGCAAGTTAATTAAAAGTTAAGTTTTACTTTTTGATTTACAAGCCCTGGGAGTGCTATCTTTCTTTCGTTTTTTGTATTTTGCTGGACAAGCACCGGGCATATATACTTGGATTGTGGAGTGCAGGATTATTTTTTCTTGTTGTATACATGGCTCAGTGGCAGGAGCCAGCTTTCTATGCACCCTAATTTTGGAGATTGTTATGCTCCTGGATCTACATTAACCTTTTTTTGAAATTTTGTGTTTGGTACCTTTGAGAGTACTTGTATATAATTGTATATATTGGATTCAATCTATTATCCCCAATTTCATCTATGGAAGATTTTTTCACATTGGCTGGTGGTTTAGTAGAACAGGCGGAAATATGGTAGTACAGTGAGGAGGATGCAGACAGGATACGGTGGGCAGCATCCACATCTGATTTGCCCAATACCACGTCCCTGAGGGATATATACTTTGAATTATTAAGACTAAGAAAACGGGAGACTGACCTGGACCTACATGGGCTCTTCTTGTCTGAATACTATCGCAAGCTACAAATTCCACAAGGCTTTCGTGTCAAAAACATTCCTACCATCGGTAGATTGAAGCCGCAGGTCTGCAAGCGTTGGATCTCCGTTTTAAACAAATGTTCATTGGATCTGATGCTTATCATTATTGAGGACATCAGAGAGGATCTAATTCAAGTGAGGAGAAGGATCTCTGAATTAGAAACAAGACAGGCAGTACTACTATCAGCACCGGAATCTGCAACTACCCTATTAAAACTGGAGGACAACATAAAGAACTACAAGACAGACTTGGTGAGATTCAAAAGAGAAAAACAGGAGAGGGTGACAGCTGATTATAAGGAGCATCGTGTATATAGATGGCTCAGTGGCAAGTCGGATACACCGTACTTCATTAAGAAACGTAGACCCATCCGTAAACCAAGACAGTTCACAATAGACAGAACTTCAGGAGAATCTACCTCTGAGTCTGAACTACCGCATGATTCATTTTCAACACGGAAAACCGGCAGCCCATCAAGCACTGCACAACCTTTTTTAGACAGAGCATCAGCAGAGGAACCTTCTATACGGACACGGTACCAGAGCAGACACGGAACATCAGGCGGAGGCACATTACTAGACGTGGCCAGAGGGGGCGCATCTTCTGGGGCAAGAGGGAGGCCACCTCGTCAACAGAGATAGCCCCAATTTTCAATCTATCATCTAGAGCCCTGACACCAGAAGAAATTCATATACTCAGCAAAGGCTTATCTTTTGTCCCCACCTCTGGAGCTAAGCCCCTGGATTGGGAAGTGGAACTATATAAATTTGGTCGGTCATTAAGATTGAAAGACTTTTTCAAGACCAAAACTATGGATACAGCGAACCCCTTAAACAAATTCAGAATTAAGAGTACATTCGACCCTATGCCCAACCAGACATCTATCAAGTCCTTTTTACGCTCAGTGCATAAAGAGTCTACTGACCATCTGAAACAGAATCATCCACATCATTCTAACTGCACTAGGAACGAACGGGCTATCATCAAATCCTTGTCTGCCGATAAAGAGATTATAATCAGACCAGCCGACAAAGGGGGAGGTATTGTCATCCAGAATTATTCTGATTACCGCTCTGAAATCTTATCACAGTTGTCGGACCATAACACTTATGTCAAATTGTCAAAGGACCCTACAGATTTAGTGATCAACCAGATTGAAGAATGTCTATCAAGAGGGTTGCGTTCTAACTACATCTCTATGGAACTATACCAATATCTTCAAGCAACTTCACCAAGAACCCCAGTGATCTATTCACTACCTAAGGTCCATAAAAACTTGGACAAACCTCCAGGCCGCCCCATTGTTTCGGCAATTGGGGGAGTCTTGGAACCTTTAGCCAAATGGCTGGATTTTTTTATTTAAAGAACCTATTGAACATCTCCCAACCTGTATAAAGGACACTCCGAGCTTTGTGAAAATACTATCCGAGATGACATTACCCTCTGGACCGGTCGTCCTATTGACGTGTGATGTGTCAAGTCTATATACCGTGATACCCCATCAAGAGGGAATAGATGCAATGAGATCAATACTATCGCAATCTACGCACTATACAGGACCTCCGATAGAGTTCACATTGGAGCTCTTGGAGATAGTCCTCTCCCAGAATTACTTCAGGTTTGAGACGGAGTGGTATAGACAAATTGCTGGGACATCCATGGGGGCAGCCATGGCACCCATGTATGCCAATGGCTATATGTTTGAATTTGAAACCAGATATATTCTGGAACCTTATCAAGATCGCATCCTGAAGTATGTAAGATATATCGATGACATCTTTATGCTGGTTACCGGATCCATATCTGAAGCAAAAGAGATGGTCCGATCCATCAATTCAAGCACCAATAATATCAAACTAACAGTGGTGATGGATGAGACATCTGTGGATTTTCTAGACATCAGAGTATTACGTGAGGGGATGTGTCTGGCTTATACTCTATATTCTAAGCCGACGGACCGTAATACAATACTTCAGGCCAACAGCTTCCATCCTGGTTCATTGAAAAACTCACTGCCCTATTCGCAATTCTTGCGTGTCTTGAGGAATAACTCTGATCCGATAAGAGCCCAAGAACAGTTAGGTATGATGTGGGATAAATTTCGACAACGAGGATATACGTGCCAGGTTTTACAGAAAGCACTTGATCGAGGGTTGGCTACAATTGACACTCCTGCTCCAAAGACACAGACCAACAGATTAATTTTCCCTACCACGTTCACCACATCATCTCTCAAATTTAAACAAATTATTGAGGAAAATTGGAGAGTACTCAGTAACGATGTGACATTACCTCCAGTATTTCAGAATCCTCCCATGTTTTGCTACAAGAGGAACAAAAATCTGAGAGATCTGCTAGTTAATACCGATCCAGCTCACTGTTACACAAAGGGAAGTACTCCACAGAATCTGGGATGCTATCGCTGTCTAGGATGTGTGACATGTGGACACATGATTCCTGGAAAGACGTTCACACATCCACATACAGGAACTAGTTTCCGCATCCAGCATCGATTAACATGCACCAGTGATTTCGTGATATACAAGCTGACGTGCCCTTGTGGCTTAACGTACATTGGGAAAACGGATTTGCCACTGAGGGAACGCATCCGGAACCATAGGTCCAGCATCAGAACAGCATATAGGGACCATAAGTCGGAGTTACCGGTAGCAAAGCAGTTTCTTGAACTAGGCCATACTCTGCCATCTATGAAGCTAATGGCTATCGACCATGTCCCTGTGCCTAGGAGGGGTGGTGACCGCAAAGAGATGCTCCTACAACGAGAATTGTTCTGGATAAGGACACTACAAACAGTTCACCCTCATGGACTTAATGAAAAATATTCGTTATCTGTGTTCTTATGATTAAATATTGTATGTAACCTGATGGACACTGGCATAAGAGATGAGGGCTCACCCTTGGGGTTAAGCTACCTCCCTGGTTGGTCAGTTTCGAGGATGGTTATTCTTTCCTTACTATTATTCCTTTTTGCTTTGGTAACTACCAGTTTAGACAGAACGATGGCATGGGTGCCCACTCTTGCAGTGGAGTCACCCCATGTGTTCTTCACCGGTATATTCATTATTGTCCCTAATATATTGGACCTGTACTGGTGATATAGTAATCACACCTGTAAGCCGTTGAGGGGGTATACTTTGGTGACCGGATGAAATGGAGTTGGGCTAATGTTGCCCACCCGGTGGGATAGGCACATTTCCTTGATACCTCATAGATGATGGTACAAAAGTCTAATTATCCTCGCTAGGTCTGGTATATTTTCTTTCCAAGTTGCTTACTCGGTTGTGCTGCCATGATGGGCTGTTGGATTACTAGGGAGATTATCGGTGGCTGTGTGTGTATATATGCCCTTACTGGTGCATTTCTTTCCCAAGAGTACAGCTATAGATCTGTCTACTTAATCTGCATCTAACATTAGACTCCCTCTATATTTTGACACTTAGGTGTGCTGCCCCTTAGGAGGTCTATCCATTATAGCGTTCCTCTTAATAATGTATCAATATTGTCCAAACTCCTAAAAATCCCTGTCATATAGGGATAGATGTTGTATTGGAGTGTTCTCAATGTGTAATGTTATTGAATACTGTTCTCCTACTGCCTCTTCAGTAATTTTGTGTTGTTTTTAGTTGTTACCATGGAGTTTGTTTCCATGACAACCCTCCCCATGATGCTGTCGGACGGGTGGTCACGTGGTGTGGTGATGACGCCGGCGCCACGTAATGACGTCATTTCGACGCACGCACTGACGTCGGCGGAACCCGCGGGAGACCCGGTCTAAGCTGACAGGGAGAAGTAATTATCTCGGTGGTGGGTAAGTTGATTGCTAATATGTATTTTTGTATATATATGCGATTTTACAGTGTGTGCACTAGTCCTGATGAAAGTAAGTTAATTAAAAGTTAAGTTTTACTTTTTGATTTACAAGCCCTGGGAGTGCTATCTTTCTTTCGTTTTTATATATATATATATATATATATATATATAATCTTAAAATAAAACTACATGATTGTTTTCACAGAAAAGAGTTGTGAGATATGTGAGCGCACCCTTTTTGCAAATATATATATATTCTTGCAAGAAGGGTGCACACACAGATCTTTTAAGTGAAAACAATCGTGTTTTGATTGGGCTTGGTACTGTTTGGCATTGCTTGTAGTGGTCGGGACGTGTCAATTTTGGTGTGTTGCCGTCAGGAGTGATTTCGCTTGTTAGAGTGGTCTATTTCGAGAAGAGTATTTGAGAGTACTCTTGGGTGTTTTTTTGTGTATTTTAATTGCCTAACTACTGGTAAAAATCCAAATTATATGTATAAAATCTCAGGACAATTGGTGCATTTACAGACTTTCCAAATGATCTACATTGATATCATTTGTAACATTCAGTGCTGCACTTGTACAAATGATTATGGGAAGGGTCACATATCATGTATACATAGTTATCTACAGCACATGAAAAGGGTTGCCCTGTGGTATTTAGACTTATGAAGCATGTTTATAAGATCAAGTAATTAGTCAATGAAGAATCCTGCAGAATATGCCTTAAGCGTACTGTATTGCAACCCCTTTCATGTTATTTCATAAATATTATAGCATTTTATGTGTCCCAGAAAACATACTGCATCTGGTAATCCTAACTATGGATGACATGGGAAAGTGGATTCCACCAATCCCAGCTAAGCATTTATTAGTGGAAACATTTAGGGCCTTTATTCATCGCCACATACAGGTGATATATTGATCCTATAGGGAGCAGAGATTTTTTTTCATTTGCTGGTAAAAAGTGTTCTTACCTTTTCTATTAACCAGACTGCTGAAAAATGCATTTTTTCTGAAAGGCAAAAATATATTCACTAAGAAAATATCCAACTGTATTCTGTTATACATTGATGTGGGATGACAGATTGGTTGTGCTTTCTGGTTTAAAAAAACAATCATGTAATGCATTTTACTTTAACATCAATAAAGCAGCCGTAGTAAGAATAATAATCATAATAATAATAATATAAAAAATAGGGTAAGCAACCACTATATAACAACAAACTACACATTCACAAACAAAGTTCTGCGTTTCAGTTGGGGATCATTCATTCTGTTTAACTGAACTACAAGTGACTGAGTGATGTTAACTTGTATATAGACTGACAGTGTTATATTGCAGCCCATGTAACACAGATTGAAGGTAAACGATTGTTCATAGTGCTGTGACTGATTAAGCTATATGTACTTGTTGAAGGTGACAGGTTAAATTTCTTCAGATTTTTCCTCAACATGTACATATTTCTTCTAAACAAGCATTGAGTCCTGCAATACTGTAGAGGATATAGACTGTAAAGTATATTGTTTCTTATTATATTATAAGTTTTAGTGCATGTACATTTTTCCATGAATGGCTGTCATATGTAAAGAAAGTCTACAATTTAAAATAATGGAAATGCATATACAAAAATAAGTATAAGCAGTTTTTATTCCATTATGATCAATTTTTCAAATATATAAATACTTCAAATATACATTAGCAGACATGGTACTGATCTACAAAATTATATATTGGTAAAACCACAATAGTGTTCAAATAAAATGTGAATAAAACTTTTAAAGGTGTGTGGCAACTAAAAGAAAGTTGGTGACTACAAAGCAGAAAATGCAAATCAAAATAAATATATGTGTAAAACAAAGTGAATACAAACATCAAAGTGATATCTAGGTATTGTAAATACAAATGTGTAAAACAGAAAAAAATATCAACTCAACTGTGAACATCACACATAAAATAAATTTAAAATATCTAAATAATTATATAGCAAAATCAATACCTCTGTAGATAACCTCCCTGAATGGAGAAATTTACAGCCGATAACCTTCAATAATGACTTTATTGAGAGGTAAAATAACAAAACCCATAGCAAATGTTCAGTAAAAAGGGTATAAAGTCCAGTAAAATGTACAACGGGGCGGGGGGGGGGGGGGGGGGGGGGCTGACTGCAGAGCCGAGAGGACGTGAACCTCAAGCACCAAGCTATTCTAAAACTTAAATTTCATGACCCAAAAGCGACTAATTGGGCCACAAAGGACAGCAAGTGAAAGGGGACACTAAGCAGAGCACAATGACACCACATAAGCGGCACTACAAGCTATACTTACTGGTCAGGTGTCCGGGTCCTACTTACATGGCAAGCGCGGGAGGGACGGCCGCTCTCCCACCACCGCGACTAGCTAAGGGACCTTGTTCCCCCCCATGAACCGGCGGGGGTCATCCCGGTCCACCACCTATGGGGAGCACTCTCCTCGGGAGCTCTCTAAAGCGTAGCTCCGACCAAATGGTCTCAGGAGGCTAATCCAAAATGGCCGACGGCAGAGAGACTGACTCGAGGCAACAGACTGCCGACGAATGGGCAGCGACCTTCCGGGCTAAATTTGACGCCGTTTGCCAGAAATGTTGGGCGCAATTAGGAGAGAAGAACCTACCTCCTGCTCCGACACCGCATCAACATGCATCCCCCTGCACGCGGCCTCAACTGAACAAAACTTGCATGCACAAGGCCCAGCACCAGCCGCAGACCAACAAAAAGGTGCAAGGGGATACCACTGCACCCCCCAACCACGGTACCTGCCAAAATCCGGAGTCGGATGAATCCCCAATCTGGGATCCCAGAGACTGAGACCCGCACCCACAGAGGATACAATATGGTTATATGATTTGACTTTTATATTGCACTGTTCTCTTATATGCTAAACCGATGCATAAGTTAAATCTTTTCATTCTGCAGGCAGACCGCATCGCACCTACCCACATACCTACAACACTAAGTGAACATCACCCATAGGAACTAACAGCCCTAAACTACACAACAGTTGCCTTGCAGCTTTTATGTTTTAAGTTTATCACTCACGACTAGAGTCTACCCCGCTGTTTCACCACTGCTTACTCTATTGTACTCACGTTTCAATATAAGCCTACAAAATGTGTCTAGCGTTTACCAACATGATATATAAAACCAAAAAATGTGCAGTTCTCTAGTGCCAACATGTGAATTTCAATGATTAAGATATGCGTGCTGTTGTGGCACAGTACACAAGCTTGTAATTTTTATGCACAGAAAAAATAAAGAATTTAAAATAAAAAAATATGTACAACCGGGGAACACACCAAATGTGAAAAGATCATTATCAGCTACTCTGATATCCTGAAGCAACTTCAGTTTTGTTCCTCAGATCGTCTCCATCGTCTCCCAGCTATCAGGATACTCTTTATTTTTCAGTCCATCCCTATCAAGATTCCACCGACTTTCTTCTTCAGGTTCTTGAAATCCCTGCTCCTGAAGTTCATTTGAAAAATGAGTAACCCCACGATTAAATACACGCAATTGATGTTACGGAAGAAAATGGGTGGGGAGGACTCTCTTCAATTTAAACTTATTACCTGGCAACACACGTGCTATAGATATTGGACTGATATATCCCTAATTCCTCCAAGCTATGGATCGACCTAAAGCAGACTCAGGTGGAGGGAGGTGTGCCTTCAAAGATCTGGATAAAAGAGCCTCTCAAGGATAATGCTTAGCAGATCATACTTTTATTGGAGCATCGCTCGCGGAGTGGATAGCAACTAGGGCCTGCTAGCACCTATAACACATAATCCAGACCTCACAGCCGGACTCACTCCAAGGGATGTACGCAACTTCAGTATTTGGGACTGGACTTATCTAAGGCTGTGGTGTGGTGAATTGTACTCTGAAATTGCTACCGAAGTAGATCACTTACCACCCCCCAACTGGCCTTAATAGGTTCCAGTATTTCTAGGTCAGCACTTACTACACCTTTCTCAAGGGTAGATCTTTAGTGCATAGAACCCTAACACAATTTGAGTAGCTATTTTCAGAACTGGAGCACATGCAATGGGGCGTATCAATGCTGTACTCCATGATGCTGATGTTGGTATGTTTATTTGTAACCTATAGTAAAATGTTAGCAGTTCAGTATAATGAAAATAGTTCTTTAGAGTAAAATAATCCATCTAATTAATTTAATATTAGGAAACATTACATTACACTATTTTGTTTGTTGCAACTTGGCCTATGTGTGTATTTCTACAAAAGTGTACACTAGTAGAAGCCATGCACATCGGTGTAATTCATATAGCACCCACAAGAGTGACAGGTATTAAATAGGCTTACCCCTGAACACAGAATAAAAAAAACGAATTGTCTGGTCCTAACAACCCTCAGCATCAATACTTAGGAAGGAAATCCTGTAATTTGGGTTCGATTTCCTCTGTCCCTCTTTTTTTTCCAAATGTTCCCCATTAGTATAAGTTCCATTTTGTTGGTGTGTCTGAATATATATCAGAGAGCCAAAGCAATAATACAGTAATGTGTCTTTAAACAACATGAAATGTGTTTAGAAATCAGTCTGTTTTTGCTCTACATTACATTTTAGTTCATAAGTCACCAAAAACTTCCTAGAACTTTCCAGCCTCTGGCCACACCTTCTCTCAATTAAAATGTCCGTCTGTGTCCATTTGAAATGTTTAGTATTTTGACACTTTATAGTATAATAGTAATATGGATTGTTGGTAGTAAGTTTCAGACATAAGATTAAAAAATATATTTTAACATGGATTTAAGCTACAATGATATATTGGTGAAGCCATGCTATTTAAGAATATATTTAAAATGACAAAACAATAATAGTTCACCAAATAAGCTACGCAGTTAGAATTTCCTTTTATTCAATTCTGTAATAACATTGTGCATTATATGTAGCCCTGATTATAATAACACACTATTTTCTCCCTTCCGTAAATCAATCTTTTATTTTAAATGGTAATGTTGTAAAATTGTAAAAACAAAGTTGCATCTTTTAAGAAAAACACTTCTATTCATCTGTCCTTTTTTATTCTGACATAAGAGACTGTTGATTTATTCAGTCAATTTTGTGGGAACATACATAAGAGGAAGGCAACTTCAAAACAAACTCCTTAATTTTCTTTAAAAATTGAACACATTGCTGTATGTAAGTATCCTATTAGTATAGCAAACTCAATAGATATTTTGTTGACATTTTGAGATGCAAAGGTTAAAATTACCTTTCGCTTTCCAATTACCCTGCATATTGGTTTTTACTTTTGATCTATGATGCTTGTCAGGCTTACAGGATATTTGAATACATCAAGTCATCACTTTGTTTTTAAAATGATAAATGTTAAATATAATTAATCAGCTGTTATGTGCCAAATCAAAATTATTTATTTTTTGCATAATACTTTGAGCCTTTTTTGAGGAAAGGGCTTTTTGGTACATGTTTATCATTTGAGAAGCACACACGTATATGAACCAGAGAGTAAGTTGCTGCAACAGGAGAATGATTTTCTTTAAACTAAATGCATTTTTACTTCCATAGTAAATTTCTTCTCCTTCGTGAAATCGTATAAAACTGCTGAGCAGGTTGTAGTTTGATTTATTTGACAGAAAGTACTTAAGCATCTGCTTAGACTTTGCAGTTTTATTAGTACATAAACATAGTGTTGGCTTTGCCTTGGTAATTTTAAAATTAGCAGCTATTAAATCATGAAGAGTACAGTATACCTTTTCAGAAACATGATTTGTACTTGGTGTACTGTTCTACCAATAAGGACTTTGGATATTTTCTGAAATGCTTTGTTTTGAATATGGAAACTAGGGCAATCTGATGACAATTGGGCTACTGGAACCAACCATTCCTGGACACGAAGTGAAAATCTAGAACTGGTTGACTGCTACTACAACAGCAGACACAAACCATATGTGGGAACTGTGGATGAATATGATACCAAAACAGCTAGTTACACAGTGTTTGAAGATTGTTAAGAAGAAGCTAGTGTAACAACTGGAATTAGATAGACTACACAAAACATCATTTATGAGCCATGAGGAGGATGCAATTCCAATAACTATACCTATACTTACAAAGGTTTGCTAACCTGATTCTCTGCCCCAACAGTAGATATAAGAAAGATGATCATAAAAAACTAGCAAGCTCATATATGCCACTGCATTAGTGGTCCTCCAATTTCTTGATTGCAAGGTCAGACTGAAGGAGAAATACCCACAGTGGAGACTGTAACGGAGCTTCCTTCATGAGGACGTGGGTACCTCCGCCGACGGATGCTCCCCGAGGACTCCAAGCACTCCACCAGACACCATCAGCACCGCAGTCCTCACGTCCAGCGTTACAGCTTGGCTGGAAACTCACCATCCTCCACCTACCCTGGACCCAAGAGCAGGATCCAGCTTCCAGTGGGTGAACCTCTCCTCCAAGAGAGCGTAACAGGAACAGCTATTAAAAGAGCTTAGTGATTATAATCCCTGGGGAGTATAGTGATATAGCAATTCCCAGGGTAGATATAGCCTTTTCCCCCACACATGACACAATACTCTATGTTGAGGGTAAAACAGGAACTCCAGGATTAATGGGGCACACTGGCCTTTTATACAAGGTTTACAACAAAGGTGATGCCCAGGTGGACCTAGTTGGGCACAGAGACACAAGATTAACACGCCAATAGAAACAGAGTTTTACATTCAGACACTTCCATACACTCCCATACAGTGTACACAATCCCTCCCTTCTGTTTAGGAGATAATTGAGTTAATTACTGTATCAACTCAATTATCTCCAAACAAAAAATACACGTTTTTACACATTTCTGAAAACACCCCAAAAACATAGAAGACCCCCATAAAACATACATGTCCTGATAGCCCTGATCTGAGGGAACAACATACTTGAAAATCACCGAAATCGGTTCAGGGGTTCAAAAGTTAGCTAGAGGTCACATTTCTGCCCGGCCGACGACGAGGCTACTGCCCAGAATAGTTCCATAAGTTCAGCTTGGTCGGCCGGTCTATTTCAGGGGTAGGGAAATATATTAAAATAACGAAAGGACTGTTTGTGTATCTGATTCACCAGTGTCTCTTGTTCATGTGCTTCAATGTACCGAACTCCGCTGAATTCATATGAAAAAGAAAAAAATAGCTGGACGTCTGAAAGTCCAAGCAGTGTTCGTGCGAGCGAGTGCCCGAAAACAGTTCCATGCTCTCAAAACACAGCTGGCCGTTCAACAGTTTAAGATGGCTGCCACGTGTGCATACGAACGACACCCACCCAGCCGTTTGTCAATTAAGCTGCGGTTAACCACAGCTTCTGGGAGGTTAATATGCTGCACACTCCACTTGCATGTAGTCCGGCTGTTCATCAGTTTATTCGGTAAATGAACACCATAAGCCTAATCCATTCGACAAGCCCCATACATTGCACCATAGCACGGAAAAAGGCACGAACCATGTTTTTAGCCCAAACTTCACCACAGGGCCATAGTCACAGGGCAGGAGGTTGGCAAACAGGCCCCTCCAAAAAACAATGGCAAGGTCACTTTCCCCACAGAGACTAAGACTGGAAGCCAAGATAAAGAAACACATAAGGTCAGTAGACCGGATAAACTTCACAGAGGTGGTAAGATCAAGTCCTGGCTACTGAGGAAATATGCATATACCAGAGGCACTGGAACCAGCTAAGTAAAGACTGACAGCACTGGCAACCAGACTGAGCAGAAACACCAGAGAAGCAGAGGTTAAGATAATAAATGCCCTGTTTACCAAAGAACAACCCAAGACGTATGCACATCTGCAGGATAACCACAATATATCCACCCAAGTCCCACCCAGAGCAGACACTGAATCAGGAACTGAAAGAACATCTTGGAGAAAGAAGCATTATAACACATAACACACATAATACCAAGGCCCAGGGGCAGATTAACATAAGGGCTGATGGAGCTGCAGCTCCATGCCCATGCCCATGGAATAGTCCCATTGATTATTGTTTTTTACACACACTACTGTTCGGGTTGCCACCTGGCTGGTATTTATTTGAGGCTGCCTGGCCAGTGCCGATATTGCAGTAATACCGGCATTACAAGTGCTGATATTTTTCTTAGTATAAACAGAGATTACTCTGCAATACCAGCACCGGCCAGTAGGGGTGTGGAGAGAGGAAGGGATAGGAAGTTACAGCATTAACCTGCATCTCTCTACTCACTGATCCGCGGGGGAGCAGCTACACAGCACAGAGAGTGCAGGCAGCAGAGACAGCCTACAGCTCAGGGAAGTGAGGGATGGGGTAAAGGCTACAGGGAGACATGGGGACACTGAGAAACTAGGGGACATTGTAAGACATGGGGACACAGGGAGACCTCTGGGGACACAGGGACACAGACAAACATAGGGATACTGAGACATGGGGACACTGAGACACTAGGGGATGCTGGGAGACATGAGGACACATGCACTTGGGGACCCAGACACATTAGGGGACACTGAGACATGGGGAGACACATGGGGACACAGACATGGGGACACTGGGAGACATGGGGACACAAAGATACTAGGAACACAAAATCCCTAAGTGTCTTAGTATCCCCATGTCTCTCAGCCAGTGTCCCTGGTGTCTCAGTTTCTCCATGTCTCCCAATGTCTGTGTTCCCATGTCTCTCAGTGTCCCTAGTGTCTCAGTGTCCCCATGTCTCCCAGTGTCCCCAAGTGTCTCAGTGTCCCCTAGTGACATAAGGACACTGGGCACCATGGGGACACTGGGAGACATGGGGCACTAAGACACTGATACATAGGGACACTGATACATAGTCTCAGTGTCCTCATGTCTCAGTGTACCCTAGTGACATGGGGACACTGGGAGACATTGGGACGCAGACACTAAGGGACACTGGGTGACATGGGGACACTGGGTGACATGTGGACAGGGAGCAATCCATCTATACAGCAGAATCAAACTGTAAGTAGTTTTTGGGTGATTTTACAGAATTTTCTCTTATGTCACTCATTGTGGTTTACATCATGTGATGTCACACATACATAATTAGCTATGTAAATTAGTAAGGCCTGTATTTTTTCCAAGAAGGGTGGCAACCCTAACTAATCTTCACATACTCTTGCTTAAGTATGGAAACTTAAGAGGGATATATAAAAACAAAACTTGTGTATAGCTGACAATGAAATTAGTTAAGGTAATGCTGACTTTGGTCTCTCCAACACTGTGTCATGTTCCCTTTCTTCTACACTCACTACATCCACCTTTTCTCTGTCTCAGATTATATACCAAAAACTTCTGCCTGCTAGTAAGAAGGTAAGGAGACAAGTGGACATGTGAGTGCTAGGGGACAGTCCTTAAAAAGCATGGAGCAAGCACATCGTTAGATGCATTTATGCCAAGCTCAGGATGCTGTTGGCCAGCATGCATGATTGGCAGGCAGCCTGACATGCATTCATGCCAGGCTAGCCTTCCAATTCTTTTGGCAAACATGCCTCCTTTTTGGGAATGTTCATCCATTTCGGAAGTTCTGGTTACATGATCCGCTTCAGTGACCCACCTTTTTACACCGCCAATTGACTGCCTGATTCACTGGACACTGGTGTTATGGAGTATGGATTTACTTGAAAGATGAAAGTATGAATTAGAGAGAGAGTAGCATATTTTAAGAAAATCTGAGTTTTCTTATAGCTGCATCCTATGAGTTTCCCTCCGGCAAAATCTCCACCATATACATAACGCTTGAGAGGTATGATTGTTTTAGTGTTTTTAGTTGATAAGATTCTGTACATAGACCCCTCATAATTGTCAACACCAGGCCCACTGGGCTCTTAATCTGGCCCTGCCAAGGCCATGTGTCATCTAGACCTGAAAGCAGACCACTGCATGCTCCCAGAACAGGTACCAGTCACCATCACAGTGGGAGATATCGAGACCTGATCCACACCTACTGGATAAACTAACAGTTCTGCATAAACGCCTAGTTTGGCTGAGCTCCTGTACTCCGACTGAGCGTTTCCAAAAACAATAACAAGAAATAATATATACATTTAATAATATATTTGGTTGCCCTCATTTGCTTACCAGCATTATGAAAATATACACACTTTTAGTGAGTCAGCAGAGGGCACTGCAGAGTTATCAAAGTAACAATGTATACTTTGTACATTGATTGCTGCTGTCACACACTTCTTTCAGGGACTCCTGGGACCTGGTCCATAGTCTGTGGGTCAGAAGCTGGCCCTCAAGCCTCTCCAAAAGGCCATGACAGAGTAGCTTCTGTCACACATAGCATCAGTAGCACAGGCTCCCTGATCACTAACACAAGGCAGAACAATACAGGTAATTAAGGATCCTCACAAGGGAACAACACCATCTAACTACCAACCATTACCTGCCTTCCCACAACATGGAAGGTCCTGTCAAGCATCATAACCTCTAAGATCGATGAGCATATGAGCAATACTCAAAAAGGGAATGGAAACAACAAATACTGGTAGACCAAGCGGTCACATGTGATTGTAAGACCAGACAGACTATTCTGTGAACAGACTGTATTGACTACAAAAAAACTACAATCCCACGCACATGGATACTGATTGCTTGGCCCTATACAAGGTCAGAAAGATGCTTAGCCAGATCATAACGAAAAGTAGATACAGGTTCAAGAGTGAAGCTACCTTCAGCTACTTACTCTTCATAGATGACAGCAAGCTGAATGCCAAGAGTAAGAGGGACATTGACTCACTGATCCACCTAACTGTTATCTACACTGTCACGATTCTGGGAACCTAACACACTAACAGGTCACAGAGAGGAAAATGTGCAGTACCGATCCTTAGAATGGCCGGGTTAAGCACACCAAGAATAGTCAGGAGACAAGCCGAGTAAGGGGAGCCAGAAAACAGGAGAACGTGAAACAAGCCGAGGTCAAAGGGATGGAGAATACAGGAGAGTCGGAGAAACAAGCCAAATAATCGGTAACCAGAGAGAAACACAAGCAAACAGCAATACAGGTAACCAAAGACCACAACAGGGCACAGAGAGACAGGAAAGGTAAGTATTTAAATCCTGTGCTTAATTCTGATTGGATAACTTCCAATCAGAATTAACAATCACACGTGGGGGATATCTATACCTCCCACCGTGATTATTGTGCTGTAGCTTTAACGCCGGGTCACGTGAGTGACCCCGGTGTTCAGATATTTGTGCCGACTCCCAGCGTGCAGCGTTATACATGCTGCCGCTGGGAGGAGGAGAGGAGGACGCGAGCGGCGTGTCAGGAAGAGAGGACGCTGCTCGTTGACAGGTAAGGGGAGAGGGGACCGCGGAGCCCTGACATAACCCCCTCCTCGAGGACCGCATGGAGGACGGGAACCCGAAGGCTTCAAAGGAAACCGTGCATGAAAGGAGCGGATCAAAGAGGGCGCGTCCAAATCAGAGACAGAAACCCAAGACCGCTCCTCAGGGCCTTAACCCTTCCAATCAACCAGATACTGCAACCGGCCTTGAGAGAAACGAGAATCAAGGAGAGCAGCCACCTCGTACACGTCACTAGAGACCGCGCGGGGGGCAACGGAACGCCTGAGAGACACAGAGAACCGATTACAGAGCAAGGGCTTCAATAGGGGCGTGTGAAAAGAGTTGGGTATACGCATGGAAGGAGGCAATGCCAGGGAGTAGGACACAGGATTAATCCTACGCAATACCTTATAGGGGCCAAGGAACCTGGGCGCGAATTTCATCGAGGGTACCCTGAGGCGGAGATTCCTAGAGGACAACCAAACCCTATCACCTGGAGCATAAGAAGGAGCCGCACACCTACGACGATCAGCGAATCTCTTCTGCGCAACCGCTGCACGAGAGAGAGCAACATGGACCTGATCCCACATCTTCCGTAAGGAGGTGAGGTGCTCGTCCAAAGCGGGCATTCCCTTGTCGGAGAATACACCGGGAAGGACAGAGGGTTGGAACCCATAAGCAACCATAAAAGGACTTAAGCCAGTAGATGAATGAGTCACAGTATTCCTGGCGAATTCAGCCCAGGGAAGAAGACGAGACCAGTTGTCTTGGTGTGCATTCGTGAAGCAGTGTAAATACAACTCCACAGACTGATTGGCCCGTTCAGCAGCTCCATTCGATTGTGGATGATAGGAGGACAAAAATGACAAGGAGATCCCCATCTCAGCACAAAAGCCCTTCCAAAACCGAGAGACAAATTGAGAACCCCTGTCGGATACGATATCCATTGGTATACCATGCAACCGGAACACCTCTTTGGCAAACACCTGAGCCAACTGAACCGCAGAAGGAAGTTTCTTAAGCGGAATAAAGTGCGCCATTTTAGAGAACCTGTCACAGTCAAAATTACTGTCTCTCCATCAGAGGAAGGAAGATCCACAATAAAATCCATGGACAAGTGGGTCCAGGGTTTCTTGGGTACAGATAGGGGCATCAGGAGTCCCCGGGGTTTAACATTAGGTGACTTACACTGTGTACAGACATGACACGCCTGCACATAATCCACCACGTCTTGTTTAAGTGAAGGCCACCAAAACTGTTGAAGGAGACCCTTGTACGTCTTGGTAATCCCCGGATGACCAGCAGTTTTGGCGGTGTGAAATAAAGCTAACAACTTTTTTCTGTCTTTTACTTTTACGTATAAGTGAAAAATATTTAGAAAGTGGAGCGTTGGACAAGTATCAGAGATTAAACCAAAGGGTATATATGATAAAATAGGAAACCTAACAACCTATTAACAAAAAACATACAATAATAATATAATATAAATACCCTAAATCTCTATCTTAAATAAGCTCAATGTTATTTATAAATATACCTGTACAAAATGTTTAAGCAATTTAGTTATACATAACATAAAAAGTAACAGATATAATGGATGCACCAGACTAATTAATGAACAGTCCAATGATGTCTGTGCAGACTCCTTAATTCAGAAATTCCTTTGAATAGTGATACTCTGTGGTATAAATGGATATATATATAAAAACAAAGGAAAAAAAAAATTAGTAGATCTTGGTACCGGCAGAAAATTGATGAGATGCAATCCAGATAATAAAGTGTAAATAGCTTTATTGAAGTCTTAGCTTTGAACTAAAAATCAATATAAAAATCTCATAGTAAAATATTAAAATAAAATGCTGCATGTACAGACCTCATCTACGAGTGTCTGCAAGCTGGTTCACAAAGTGCATGCTAGGTGCCGACCTTATATGCTCACGGCGTCCCGGATCAGCAATTTAGATGTCACAATGCTGGATGCAATGAAGGCAGATGCGCCCTACTTGCTGCCTTTTAGTGATCAGCGGTCAGTCCCTCCAATATATCCAATGGATATGGACTCTCTGGCATTTTACCGCTTTTATAGCGGTTTCTCTTTCTAATTAACACATATAATTACATACTTATTTCTAAAACATATTACATGCAAGTATAGCTAGGAATAAGATAAAAATATCCACTATCAATTTTAAAAGTGGAGATATATCCTGCAAGTGCAGTATCATTTATAATTACTAATATTAGAATTTAGAATAATTGTTAATAACATGGAGTAGGTTTTTAAATGGTTTAAACCCTTGAATATATTCTGTTTGATTTTTGAGCCTCATTTTGTGCTATATCAAGAGATACTGACATGATAAATGAATGACAGTTAAAATTTGAATGCAATTAAAGCGGGAGTAACTATGGTTACACATATCCATTTGAAATGTAACTAAATATATGTGATTAAGAACGGAAAATTTATACCATGTATAACAATGATACATTTTTTTTTTAAATGAACATTTTATATGTAATATGTTTTAGAAATAAGTAAGTAATTATATGTGTTAATTAGAAAGAGAAACTGCTATAAAAGCAGTAAAATGCCAGAGAGTCCATATCCATTGAGAAAGCCGTTATTACGGAGAAACGCGTTTGGAGGGACTGACCGCTGATCACTAAAAGGCAGCAACTAGGGCGCATCTGCCTTCATTGCATCCAGCATTGTGACATCTAAATTGCTGATCCGGGACGCCGTGAGCATATAAGGTCGGCACCTAGCATGCACTTTGTGAACCAGCTTGCAGACACTCGTAGATGAGGTCTGTACATGCAGCATTTTATTTTAATATTTTACTATGAGATTTTTATATTGATTTTTAGTTCAAAGCTAAGACTTCAATAAAGCTATTTACACTTTATTATCTGGATTGCATCTCATCAATTTTCTGCTGGTACCAAGATCTACTAATTTAGTGGGTTTTTTTTCATTTGTTTTTATATATATCCATTTATACCACGGAGTATCACTATTCAAAGGAATTTCTGAATTAAGGAGTCTGCACAGACATCATTGGACTGTTCATTAATTAGTCTGGTGCATCCATTATATCTGTTACTTTTTATGTTATGTATAACTAAATTGCTTAAACATTTTGTACAGATATATTTATAAATAACATTGAGCTTATTTAAGATAGAGATTTAGGGTATTTATATTATATTAATATTTTATACTTTTACTTATAGTCTACCAACAGGTGTCTCAGAGGATGCTTGGGCTTGGTATGTCTTGATACTATCAAGGAAAGGAGACGAAATAACCAAACGAGTAGCAGCTATTATCTGAGACCTAGGTACAATGGGTTCGGGTGCGGGGGCAATAGACTCCAAAGGTTCGTATTGTCGGGAGATAGCATCAGCTTTGACATTACGGTAACCAGGCCTATATTTAATAACGTACTGAAAGCATGAAAGAAATAAAGATCATCTAGCCTGCCGAGAGGACAACCTTTTAGCATCTTAGATTCTTGTGATCAGTTATAACCAAAATTTTGTGTCTAGATCCCTCTAATAAGTACCTCCATTCTTTAAAAGCCATCACAATAGCCAATAGTTCCCTGTTCCTGACGTCGTAATTCTTTTCTGAATCAGACAGCCTTTTAGAAAAGTAACAACAGGGATGGAGGGGTTCATCATACGATAATCTTTGGGACAACACTGCTCCTACACCTGATTCAGAAGCGTCCACTTCCATAACAAAGGGAAGGGAAGGATCAGGGTGGTGTAGCACAGGGGCAGTGGCAAATGCCTTTTTGAGAGTCTCGAAGGCCTCAAGGGCTTCAGGAGTCCAACCCTGGGGTGCAAACCTTTTTTAGTTAGTTTCATAATAGGGGAAATAAGTGGTGAAAAGTTTTTAATAAACTTCCGATAATAATTGGCAAACCCTATAAAGCGCTGTATCGCTTTAAGTCCTTGGGGAAGAGGCCAGGATAGTATGGCTTCCAACTTCGAGGGATCCATGCTGAATCCCTGTTCAGAAATGACATACCGTAGGAATTGCACAGAAGTCTGGTCGAACAAACATTTTTCTAACTTGCAATAAAGACCGTTCTGCAACAATTTCTTAAGCACCATCCTCACATGAGTATGGTGTGACTTTAAATCAGGAGAATATACAAGTATGTCATCAAGGTATACCACGGCACAGACATGCAGTAGATCCCTAAGGACATCATTTATGAGGTCCTGAAACACAGCAGGAGCATTACACAGTCCAAAAGGCATGACTAGATACTCATAATGTCCACTACGTGTATTGAACGCTGTTTTCCACTCATCATTCTCCTTTATACAAACAAGGTTATAAGCCCCCCTGAGGTCTAGTTTAGTAAAATATCTAGAACCTTTGACACGATCAAACAACTCAGTGATGAGAGGGATAGGATAGGCGTTCTTGATTGTTATATTGTTCAGACCCCTGTAATCTATGCATGGCCTTAAGTCACCCTCTTTTTTGGCAACGACAAAGAAACCAGCACCAGCAGGAGAGGAGGACCTTCTGATAAAACCTTTACTCAAGGATTCCCGTATATACTCCTCCATAACCTGATTTTCTTTTTCAGAAAGAGGGTAGATCTTACCTCTAGGTGGCATAGTACCCGGTAAAAGGTTTATGGCACAGTCATAGTCACGGTGTGGAGGTAGCTTATCTGCCTCCCTTTTTTCAAAAACCAATGCAAGGTCTGCATAAACAGAAGGGACAGAAACAGAAAGTGGTTTAGCCATGGGCACATTGAGTAAACAAACAGGACGTACATGGGCCATACAGTCTTGTTGACAAGATTCCCCCCAGGAGAGTATATCTAAACAACCCCAATCAAGTACTGGGTTGTGTTTAACTAACCAGGGGAATCCCAGAACGATGGAAGCAGTAGGGGAGTCAATTATTTGGAAGGTTAACCTTTCATTGTGCAAAGCACCCACCATAACCATTTCTTGGGTTTCATGGGTCACTTGAGGTTTCTCAAGTGGTCTACCATCTATGGCCTCAACGGCCAAGGGTGTGGCCTTTTGGATCAAAGTCAAGGCTGTGGTTTTAGCAAAGTCCTCATCCATAAGGTTGTCTGCCGCACCTGAATCGATCAAGGCTATGGTAGTTATAACGGTTTTATTGACCAAAAGAGAAACTGTAATAAACGGTCTAGAGATGGACACATGAGGGGACATAAAAGTCATAACACTCGAGGCTGACCCCTCTCTAGGCCTTAGGTGCTGTAGTTTTCCTGCAATTTAGGGCAGGTACTACAGAGGTGCCCCCTCTTTCCACAATAAATGCACAACCCCTCCCTTCTACGATACGCTCTTTCAGTCTCGGTTAACCCCGTAGCACCCAATTGCATGGGTTCGAGGGATGGTTGCCTAGGAGCGGGTAATGCTAGTAATGCAGTACTGGGTAGAGCAGGTAACACCTGTGTATTCATCCGTCTTTGACTACGCCTCTCTATAATACGGTTGTCAACAAGAATTATATAATCTATAACATCATCCAAGAAAACAGGCAATTCCCTGGATGCTATTTCATCCAGTATGTAAGCGGCCAAACCCTCCTGAAAGGCTGTTACTAGGGCATCGTTATTCCAAACCACTTCAGCTGCTAGAGTGCGGAATTCGATAGTATAATCCGCTACAGATCTGTTACCCTGTCAGACCCTAAGCAGAGCTTTGCCAGCAGAGGCAACTCTACCGGGTTGATCAAACGTGCGTTTGAAAGCTGTCAAAAAATCTGCAAAGGACATAGGAGACGTATTTTCCCACATGGGATTGGCCCATGCTAAAGCTTTCCCAGACAAGTGGTTTATTAAAAAAGCTATTTTGGTTCTGTCAGTGGGATAGGAACATGGATTCATCACCAAATGGATATCTATTTGGTTGAGGAAACCACGACACAATGCTGGATCACCGCTATAGCGCTCAGGAAGAGAGGACGCCGCTCGCTGACAGGTAAGGGGAGAGGGGACCGCGGGCGGCGACGGACCGAGGGTGATTGCTGCGAGAGGATTGCAGCCTCCCCTCACAGCCGCCCACGGAGCCCTGACATACACCAAGGACATCAGAATGTTGTTCAGACTAAATAAGTGTGTGCAGATGAAAGCAAAAAGAGGGAAGGTGATCAGGACAAAAGGAATTCAAAAGCCAGAAGGTCAAATAGGAGATGTAAAAACAGCTACACGTACCCGAGGATACACAAACACATGGCAACCATGAGGAAGAGGCAAGGAGAATAGTACCTCCAGAGAGTAAGAGAGGTCCTGAAGCACAAGCTCAATGGTAAAAACAAGATCCAAGCCATCAACACATATGACATAATAGTCATCAGGTACCCAGTTGGAATAATAATCTGGCCAAGAGCTGGTCATCATGGATGTGACTACCTGGAAACTACTCACTATGAATGGAGGATTCAACCAAAAATACAGCACCCACTAGCTATACAGGAATGAAAAACAGCACTGATGCACTGATCCTAGCAGCACAGGAACAAGCACTCAATAACAGATAAATAGAAGCAGGAGTCTATCACACCAGACAGAACACAAGGTGCAGACTGTGCAAAGAGGCCTCTGAGACAATCTAGCACATATTAGCTGGGTGCAAGATGTTAACAGGGACAGCATAAACTAAGAGGCACAACCAAGTTGCTGGGATTGTGTACAGGATATGGGCTGGACTTACCTAATTCCAGATGGGAGATACCACAAAGGGTAGTTGAGAATGACAGGACTAAGATCCTGTGGGACAGACTGGCAAGTTGGGACTAAACTGACATTGTGGTGGTAAACAAGGAGTGGACGACTGTAGTGGTGGTGGATGTGGCAATACTCAGTGACCACAACATCAGGAAGAATGAGAAGGTGCAAAAATTGCAAGCCCTGAAAGAAGAGCCAGAAAGGATGTGGAAATTGAAGGCAGTAATAGTACCAGTTGTGATAGAAGCATTTGGGGCTTTGATGCCCATGTTGAGGGAGTGGCTTCAGCAGATTCCAGGTAGGACATTTGAAAAAGCTGTCCAAAAGAGTGCAGAGAGAGCTAACTAGCACCAAATACACAGATAGAGTAAAAGGCAAATACACCCAGGGGTGCACAAGCCCCTAAAACACTTAAAGGGACACTCCACTGCCAAAATACAAAATAAAATAAAAATCACAGTTTAGCAAATGAAAACATGTATGCATTTAAATATGCCTTTTTAATTGGAAGTATATTGAAAAACCTACAGATCTCTTGTCTGCTGCCTATGCAAATCCTCCCCTTCTAACCCCACCTAGGTTTTTTGTGGCTGTCAATCACAGACCTCCAAATACAGCTCAAAGAGAAGCAAGGTAGGTGCGCTGGGCAATTGCTGTCTCGTAAGTTTAGCTCCACTAAGATAACCAAAACAGAAGGTAAGAGGATGTCTGCTTGAAAGCCAGAGGGGTGTAACCAGGTTTATTTATTCATATATTTTAATTTCTACCATATTATTTGACCACCTATTTACATTCAATCATCCAGAATCATCACATCATTTAACTTTGCACCCACTGCATCAGTAAAATCTTGGTATTCACATAATCTGAGTGCAAAGGCAGTTCTAGTCTTTGTGAGGTAAAGCTCACTATAAAACTTTTCAATAAAGGGCGGAGCTTGCTAGTGGGACGACACGGACACCATATCTGTCAGCTCCCGCTCAACTATTAATCAACTGCCAAAAAGCGATAACAATCGGAATCTGTTCCTGCCAATTACCTTACCATCAAGCTATGTGTGACTTTCTGCATCGATTGATGCCTTTTCGATACCCCACCGGGCGACAAGTGCCGAAACGCCGGTCTGCCACTAACCTCCAGCCGCTACTCTTTTCCCTGGAGTCACTCCTGGGCAGCTCCCTGGTACATAATGGACATGGTCCCAAGCATTATTCACCCCCGTCGGAGTGCTCCAGTACTATGGGCTGCCGGTCTCAAAAACCTGAGGATAGAGACATAGAGGCCATGCTGCAAAAGCCCCCATTACCCAAATCCACTCCAGCAGGGGAACTGTCAGATGCGGCCACTACACAGCACGCACAACACACCCAGGAACCTGTGCCCTCTCAAGCACCTGACATGGGCCTACAGGTGGTTCAGCACCGGCGACGAATGATGACCTCAGTGCCTTGTTTACTGACCTACACAAAATGATGGCGGCAGATCGCCCCCTCGCACAGAAGGAGGTACAGGCAGTCGCCAACCAGGTACAGGCCACAGAAGGGGCAGTTCAAGATGTACAGGCCGTGGTGGCCACACTCAGTGACTCGTTTCTCCAGCTGCAAAATAACCAGCAATCAATGCTCGTGCAACTCACCACGCTGGAGGATCACCACCTCTGCCGTTAAAATTTGTGGCATACCTATGGCAATCACCTCAGATGAATTGCCCCACTACATCCGGAGGCTACTGACTTCCATTCTACCACCAGCAAGTGCTAAAAAGATGACACTGGATGGGGCCCACAGAGTAGTGGGATGTTCCACTACCACCACCACAACACCACGGGATGTAATCTTGAAATGCACAACACTTGCAGACCGCAATTTGTTGGCCTTACGCGGCAAAGCACCCATGCAATTTGAGCACTCACAATTGTCATTTTACCAAGATCTATCCAGGACAACCCTGCAATGGCGCAGGTCCATGGCATCTTTCACTTCCCAACTGCTTACTGCAGGGGTTTCTTACTGCTGGGGACCCCTAGGCATACTTCAAGTGCCATGGAACGGGACTGTTCATACACTCCAATCTAAAGATAAAGCCCCTGCACTGCTGACCACCATGGGTCTCCTGACATCGACCCCGACACGACCTGAACCAGCCCAAGCACCAGCATGAGATCCGACTAGAATTGAGCCGTTTACACCGAGATCCGGCCCTACACCCTCCCGTGTGACCTGATTATATGGGCGAATGTCATGGGTCTCACCATCCTTGGCCTTCCACTCACTCACAAAAATCCTACATATAGCTCACACTTCATGTCCAGTACACTGTTTTCAATTTTGCAAAAACTGATCTATGCTACTGACATGTTTTTGTTATTAATGTTTATTAACCAAAAGAAAAGGTACAACCTTATCACATGCTGATAACCAGTAACCACTTGCATTGAAGCCTTCTGATTATTCATGCTGTCTTAGACAGCCAGTAAGGTGAAGGCGTGCAAAAGCTGCAGAACTATTGTCTGCCACTTTTGCACGCCTTCACCTTACTGGCTGTCCAATCACAGTCTTCCCAATGCAGCTCAAAAATAAGTTTTTGCAAGTCACATGCTCTGAGCAATTGCTACCTCCTGAGTTTAGTTCCACTGAGCTAACCAAACCAGGAAGTGAAATTACCGACTGTCTGCTTGAAAGCCAGGGGAAGTAATCAGGTTAATTTAAAAAAACAAAAAGCCAATTTCTATTGAAACCTGGACTTTTTTTCACATGAAAAAAATTAGAACACACTCTTCACACATAAAGCTTTCAAGCAAACTAAAATGCTTTAGGGTTCTGTTGTAGTGTCCCTTTAAAGGAGAACTAACAATCAGGAGGTTATGTATAAGTGAATAAAAGCATGCATGAAAGTGTGTGAAATAAATGTGAAGGTAAACAGGTATATCTACTAAACTCTGTAAAGTAAGTAATATATAAAAGACAATATCAGGGAGATACAGGGATTACTTAAGTAAGGGGCATGTTCAAGTAGAGGCCCACACGAGTCTATTTGGGGAGATATATGTGAATGCAGAGTGCATTTGTATATAAGTCAGTGGATATATATGAGTGTATGGCATTGCATGTGTGTGCCTGTGGGATGTATATTTACATCTGTTGGTTCCTGGGACTGTGCATTTACATGTGACTGTACTTGATGGAGCACTTTAGCACCTAAACTACTAAAGCATGCTGTAGTGATTATGGTGCTACAAATACCCTGGCACCGTTTCACATAAGTAACCAAGTCTTTTGCAAACAGTTGCATAACTTACCCTAGGTAAGTTGTCAAACTGTTCAAAAACTGCTTCACTACTTACCCTGGGAGGGCACCAAAGTACTCATGCCACCATAACCACTACAGTGTACTGTAATTGTAATGGAGCTTTAGCACTGGTTATGGTATCAAGCCTAACGTTGAAGCTCTGTGTTCATTTTCCAATCTTGTGACCATATATTTATTGATGCAGTTGCTTTGATATGATTAACAGGAAAATAAATTCTAAAGATAATAGAAAATTAAGAAATAAAATAACATTAGTATTTGTTAACAGTCAGGATTTGTTCAGATAATGGAAGAAACCACAATATAGTCACAGGCCTCCCAACGAAACTAATTTTGTCCAGACAGTAACGATTTTCATGTCTTGTCCCGCTATACAAAATTTATAGTTTAAATGTATAGTGTGAGCGCATCATTAGATGTGTTTGCACTATGTTCAGGGCACTAGGACCCAGTAAAAAAACAATGAAACAGTGCTCCCTGCAGGGTCTGACCTCATTGGGTTGGCCATAGATGATTGGCAAGGGACCTGGCGTGCATTTACACCAGACTGACCTGCCAGTTATTTAGGCTGACCCACCCCCTTTCCAGGTAGATCTGCTGCCTTTAGATGGAGCAAATTATGATGTCATGTCACAGGACTGCCCCCTTTACCTCGAGAAATGGGACGGCCGAGTTGGTAGGTATGGAAGTTAAGAATCTCTCATAGTAAACCAAATATATTACAGCTCTTTGGAAACTGACAAATGATTTCACATTGGTGGACTAGAGTATCTCTGAATGTAAAAGAGCATATCCCTGTTCCTTCTTAATATACCCATGACATCCATGCAAAGCAGCCAGACATATTGCTTTCTACTCTTCACAGTATTTCGAAAGGTAATTGATATTTTAGATGGTTTACAATGAGTAGTGATTTGATTTCTTTGCACCGCAGCCCTTTCTCTGCCTGATAAACATGCAATTCATTACACAATAAAATACATTACATCCTACCTGCCCATGATGAGAATTGAAGTTAATATATTTCTGTAGACACTAAATATAACATTAGGAAACTGCTCTTTTATGGTTTACTGAATATGCCTTGCTTTAGTTTATATGGATTTGCAATCCTTTTTCATTCAACTAACATCTCAAGAACTCCCTATTCAGTGAGGCTCTTATATTTTCATTCAACACAGCACCATTTCACTGTGCCTTCCATTCTTCCTCATGCCCTCAGCAGCTTTTTAAATTGCTGGCATTCACCTATTACAACTCTTTCTGAATAAGTTTGACTGCTTTTATGCCTCTGAGATGGTCAGCGAACCAAGCGCTAAAAAACAAACTCTTTAAAATATTGATAATCTGGCAAGGGCACTGCAACAGAATAAAGAAAGATCTATACCTTTCAAAGTTCAAAACAGAGTTCTAGACAACAAGAGTCTGAAGCATTACTGAAATAGTTGATGTTTGGAGTTACCCTTTGTTTAAGATTTCATTTATTGGCAAGTGCACTTTCAAAAGAAAGCTGTAAATGTACTGCTTCCTGGTGATGTACTAAAAAGGCATTCATTCCTCTTGTTCTATTCATTGATATTTCCATATTTTCAAACCCTGAGCTTCTGTACACAATTCAGTAATACAATAAGCCTTTTTGTTTTATTATAAATTGTTCATTTCTCCATTTACATTTACTGTCATATTATCCATACTAATTTATATGCTTTTTTGTGTTAACTTTTGGCATCCTTTTGAAATGTATTTTCTTCATTTAACCCCTTAGTGACCAGACCGTTTTTCAATTTTCTTACCGTTAAGGACCAGGACTGTTTTTACATTTCTGCTGTGTTTGTGTTTAGCTGTAATTTTCCTCTTACTCATTTGCTGTATCCACACATTTTATTTACCGTTTTTCTCGCCATTAATTGGCCTTTCTATAGATACCATTATTTTCATCATATCATTTTTGCTAAAAAAATAAAATATGATCACAAATAAAAAAAAAACACTCTTTCGAACTTTGACTCCCAAATCTGTTACGCATCTACAACCGACAAAAAACACCCATGCTAAATAGTTTCTAAATGTTGTCCTTAGTTTAGAAATACCCAATGTTAACATGTTCTTCATTTTTTAGAAAATGTTTGGGGCAATACGTACAAGTAGCACTTTGCTATTTCCAAACCATTTATTTTTCAAAATTACTGCAAGTTACATTGTGACACTGATATCTGTCAGGAATCCCTGAATAACCCTTTACATGTATATATATTTTTTTAAACAAGGCAACCAAAGATATTAAACTTGGGGTACTTGGGGGACTCTTTTCATGAAACCATTTTACCACCAATCTATGCCCAAAAAAATAAATAATAATAATAATAATTGGTGATTTTTTTTTACACATATAGCAATTTAAGAATACATGTACTTAGAACTTTAAGGGTTACTTCCAAAGAACATCCCAATATGTGTTCAGCAACATCTCCTGAGTACAGTGATACCACCCATGTATAGGTGTGTCAGGTTCTCTGGGGGCTAAAAGGCCTTATTTGGAGGGTGTGCATTCCAGATTTCCAACTTGGAACTTTCACAGATAGTCATCATGCACCCATGTCCTATTTGGGACATTTATGAAGCCAGCCAATGTTATTTACCCCCATCAAACCATGTATTTTTTAAAAGTAGACACCCTAGGGTATTTCAAATGGTGGTGTTTTAACACTTTCTATACACTAATTCTACCACCAGTCTTTGTCAAACGTTTGGGTAGTCATTTTTTGTGTTATTTTTTTAAGGGTTACTTCCAAAGAACATCCCAATATGTGTTCAGCAACATCTCCTGAGTACAGTGATACCACCCATGTATAGGTGTGTCAGGTTCTCTGGGGGCTAAAAGGCCTTATTTGGAGGGTGTGCATTCCAGATTTCCAACTTGGAACTTTCACAGATAGTCATCATGCACCCATGTCCTATTTGGGACATTTATGAAGCCAGCCAATGTTATTTACCCCCATCAAACCATGTATTTTTTAAAAGTAGACACCCTAGGGTATTTCAAATGGTGGTGTTTTAACACTTTCTATACACTAATTCTACCACCAGTCTTTGTCAAACGTTTGGGTAGTCATTTTTTGTGTTATTTTTCTCTCACATTGTATTTTAGGCATGGATTCTCAGTTCCTGTTATGTGTTACTGACATAGAACACCCCGATATGTGTTCAGCAACATCTCGTGAGTACAACAGTGCCCTCAATGTACGTATTTCATGTTTTTTTGCTAATTTACAGGGGTCAAATGTAGGGTTTTCCCCTTTTCCATGTTTGCACATTAAAATTTGCCAGATTGGTTTTCTGGGCCCATGTTGCCTTTAAGACCATATAGCAGCCCAGGAATGAAAATTAACACCATCATGGCATACCATTTATAAAAGTAGACAACCCACCGGATTCAAAATGGGGATGTCCAGTCTTTTTTAGTAGCCACTTAGTCACAATCCCTGGCCAAAAGTAGCATTTATATTTGTTTTTTTTTTATCATTTTTCACACATAAACTGCCATTTCACAGATGATATTATCAGTATAATACATTTAACTGCTCTAAAACACTCATATTTGTGTAGAGTAATGTTTCACAAGTACGACAGTACCCCTTCAGGTTTTATGGTGATTTGGAAAATTACAGGGTCAAACATAAGATTTTCCAATTTCTGTTTTTGTAAATTGCTATTTGCCAGATTGGCTATGTTGCCTTGGAGATGGTATGGCAGCCCAGAAATGAAGAAGAACCCCACCATGACATACCATTTTCAAATGTAGACAACCCATGGTATTCAAAATGAGGTATGTCCAGTCTTTTGTCATTGCCACTCAGTCACAAACGCTGGCCAAACTTAGCGTTTTTATTTGTTTTGTTTTTTTACTTTTTTTTTACATAAAAACTGCACTTTTACTGGGGATTTAATCGTCGTGATAAGTTTTACTGTTTAATACACTCATATTTGTGTTCAGCGAAGTCTCCCGAGAGAAATTTAATATATATATATATATATATATATATATATATATATACACACACACAAACTCCTTGTGTCCCGCACTCACTGCTCCCGGTCTTGGTGCTAATCCTGGCCATAATATAGAATACCTTGTAGGAAAGCACTCACAGGACTTGATATGGTTCAAAAATAGTGCTTCTTTATTGCAGAAAAAATTTCAAGTAGAAAGTAGACTTTCTACTTGAAATTTTTGCTCCAATAAAGAAGCACTATTTTTGAACCATATCAAGTCCTGTGAGTGCTTTCCTACAAGGTATATATCTATATATATATATATATATATATATTTATATATATATATACCAATATTTACAAATTCTGGCACTCTTTCCCAAAAAAATTCAGAAAGGTTCAAACCAAGGTGCTTCTCAGTGCAAAATATAGAATCCAGATAAATGAAAGCACTCACTGGGTTTAGAAAAATATATATTTAAATACTAGGCAAACAAATCAACGTTTCGACCGTCAAGCGGTCTTTATCAAGATGCCAAATCAATGCAAACACAAACAATATATAGCATATCTGCAGATAAACTTACCCTATCACCATGTAAACCCCATTACTCCGACATGCCCCTGTGACTGACGCTGAAAATCGTGTCCTAACGAGCGTGATGACGTCATGTCATGTGATCGCAACTCTAACGGTTGCCTAGTTACGGCAACACAGTGTAACGTGAGGTCATGTGATCGCAACTGAAGTCAGTTGCTTAGAAACGGCTCAATACTGTGAAATAAAGATCGGAGAAAAATAAAATCATACATGGAGGATAAAAGTGTTATTCTATTGTTGAATAAAATACTGTATTGTATGTTAGAGAGTATGCTGAGGGCATATGAATAGCAAGTTTAGAATAGAAAGGAGATGGCTCAAGCATGTGAGAAATGTGTGAAAAAATAAACTGAAATAAAATAAAATAAAATAAAAATAAAAATAAACAGAAATAATATATATAAAAAAATAATAAATTAAAAATTAAAAATATAAAAAGAAACATAAAAATAATCAAAGTAAAAATAAAAATAAATCTAGATGTGTGGAAAGCTGGGCTACGTGTGAGTGTGAAAAGATAAGTGTGGAAAAATGTAAACAATGTAATCTGATCTATGTGATACTGCTAATAGCTGGAATACAACTATGATGTAAATATGTAAAACTAGAGATGTGTGTATGCATAAATCAGAAGAGAACCTGTCCAAGGAGTGAAAAAAACAAACCAGTGAAAACAAAAACAAAAACCTGTGTGGAACCAAAAAATAAAGTGAGAGAAAATAATCTACAGTAAAAGAAAGAACTCCTCCAAAGTAGTCTAAAACGGCTATTGCTGGCCATCACCACACTGATATCAAACCTTATGTGGAATGACAATAAATTTAGAGCTATCCCATACAGAACTTAACTCCCCAAAAGTTACATACGATACTGAAAAGATTCAATTTTTGGATGTTGAAGTATATCGGAAGGATCAAGGTATATCATATCGGCTATACAGGAAACCTTCGGACCTCAATACCTTATTGCATGCAAACAGCTCTCATCCAAACGCTTTGAAAAACTCTTTACCCATTTCACAATATGTAAGAGTGGTAAGAAACAACTCAGAAGAAACCACTTGTAACATTCAACTTCAGGATATGACAAGTTCATTTTTAGAACGGGGATATAAAAGACAAGTCCTACAAAATTGCCTTGAGAAGGCAAAAAATATCTTCAAAGGAATAGAAACTACTCAACACCGAGGTCGATGATCACGATTCTGCCACTCTGAAAGTCAAAGGTTCTCACAAAGAATTAAAAAGAGATGGGACATTTTGTCCTCTGATAGAACATTGAATCCCATCTTTACACAACAACCACATATTGCATTTGTACGCAACAAGAATTTAAAGGACATCTTGGTGAGAACAGACATACCGAGTTGCTACAATCCTCAAAGGGAGAATATAAAGAAAGGTTGCTTCAAATGTTCAGGTTGTGTTACCTGTGGTCACATGTTGACAGGATCTTTGTTTGAACATCCACACACAGGTAAACGGATTCAGATTAAACACTGTTTGACCTGTTTAAGCAACCATGTGGTATATCTGATCTCCTACCCCTGTGGCAAATATTACGTAGGCAAGACGGATATGACAGTACGAGATCGTATTAGAGGCCATAGATCAGGGATCATGACGGCATTCCGAGACAGTAAAACAGACAAGCCGGTGGCGAAACATTTCCTTGAACTTCAACATCGTTTACCAACTCTCAAGTTCATCGTGATAGATCACATTCCTCCTTTGGCTAGAGGTGGTGACAGATCAAAGACTCTATTGCAAAGAGAGACCTTCTGGATCCATTATCTGGACACGGTTCAACCCAAGGGACTGAATGAATACAATTCCTTTAGTTGCTTTTTGAACACCCATTAGTATATTTTTGTACCTTGTCAGGGTCTCTAGTCATCTTTAGCCCCCCTTTTTTCTCATGGAATATTTACGTTTATCTTTATCATTATTATTATTGTTTTGGAGTGTTTTACATTAATAGAAAAAAAGGTTCGCATTGCAAGTAGTATCTTGCCCGATTCCCATGTTTATATAACACATATTTTGGGGAGTTAAGTTCTGTATGGGATAGCTCTAAATTTATTGTCATTCCACATAAGGTTTGATATCAGTGTGGTGATGGCCAGCAATAGCCGTTTTAGACTACTTTGGAGGTGTGGCTTTCTTTCTTTTACTGTAGATTATTTTCTCACACTTTATTTTTTGGTTCCACACAGGTTTTGGTTTTTGTTTTCACTGGTTTGGTTTTTTCACTCCTTGGACAGGTTCTCTTCTGATTTATGCATACACACATCTCTAGTTTTAAATATTTACATCATAGTTGTATTCCAGCTATTAGCAGTATCACATAGTTCAGATCACATTGTTTACATTTTTCCACACTTATCTTTTCACACTCACACGTAGCCCAGCTTTCCACACATCTAGATTTATTTTTATTTTTACTTTGATTATTTTTATGTTTATTTTTGTATTTTTTTTATATATATATATTTTTATTTCTATGTTTATTTTTATTTTATTTTTTATTTTATTTTATTTTATTTTATTTCACTTTATTTTTTCACACATTTCTCACATGCTTGAGCCATCTCCTTTCTATTCTAAACTTGCTATTCATATGCCCTCAGCATACTCTCTAACATACAATACAGCATTTTATTCAACAATAGAATAACACTTTTATCCTCCATGTATGATTTTATTTTTCTCTGATCTTTATTTCACAGTATTGAGCTGTTTCTAAGCAATTTAGAGATTGGGATACAATTATTTAAGGTAAATTACATCTGTTTGAAAGTGAAACCAGTTTTTTTTTCATGCAGGCTCGTTCAGTCATAGCCAGGGGAGGTGTGGCTAGGGCTGCATAAACAGAAACAAAGTGATTTAACTCCTAAATGACAGTGAATTGAGCAGTGAAATTGCAGGGGAATGATCTATACACTAAAACTGCTTCATTTAGTTAAAGTAATTTAGGTGACTATAGTGTTCCTTTAAGGCACTACTAGAAATAAAAATATAAAAAAAACAGATGGAAAGGAGGAGGGACGAAAGAAGACCCAACAACTATAAACCACGCACACCTTTCAGCTTATTGTTAACTCAATCATTATATAAATGTTTCTACTCACTATTACTTTATATCCTCATTGTGCAAAGTTTATATTGTGCCTAATCTAGCCTCTCTATTGTATATCGTTTTTTAGTTTATTTTCTAAAGTGTGTACCTTTCTGTGTCGCTATATCTCCCCTTTATTCTTAGTGTTTGTTTAACGTG
Organism: Pelobates fuscus; assembly: GCF_036172605.1. Classification (NCBI taxonomy): domain Eukaryota; kingdom Metazoa; phylum Chordata; class Amphibia; order Anura; family Pelobatidae; genus Pelobates; species Pelobates fuscus. The sequence continues at coordinate 124,245,774 of NC_086322.1, read as the reverse complement.
CATTTTGTGTCATTTCATTCTTAATTATTATGGACCTTTATACAAGGATAAATAAACTTCACTTTGTGCATTGCTTAACTTGTTGCCTGTGTACTTAATTGATTTCCTAATATATTTAGACTTTCCATATTCTTCACTTATATTTCCCCTAATTTCCTAATTTAACCTGGTTATCTTTCCCCATTCTCCCCAGTGCATCTAAACTTAAAAGAAAAGAAAGAGGGGGAAAAAAAAGGTACTCGTGTGTTTATCCGTGATTCTTCTTATTTCATATATTCTTCTCTTTCGTCTTCCATACTTGAGGAGTTAAGTTTTGCTAGTTAAATTTTTCTTTATTTTTTTTAATCTTTTTTTTTTTAGGTAGTTAGGGCCTCGCTGTTTGTTGACTGTTGATTGGAGCTGGATCCAATTCTGTTTTGCGGTTAGCCAGCTTTTTAGATCTTCTGCTCAGTCTATAGGAGTAATCTTTCCTTCATGTGATATAATAATTTTCGTGGGGAACCCCCATCGGTAATTAATATTATTGAGTCTCAGAATTAATGTACCATCAGAAAAGGTTTTCCTCTTGTCTGGTTGGCCATGACAAGTCCTGAAATATTTTCAGAGTTTCGTATTCTTCTGCACATTTGTTACTTCTTGAAGCTCTCAATATTTGCATCTTAAGTTTAGAAGAGGCGCAGCATATCAGTACATCTCTTGGAAGGTGGTCTGGGACACCTTTAGATTTATTCATTCTATGGCATCTCTCCATCATAGGGATTTTGGCGTCCCATTCCACATCCAGGTGTTTGATTAAAATCTGCTATATATGGCTCCAGATTATGTGCAATTATTTGTTCTGATATTCCTCTGATTCTTAAGTTGTTCCATCTTGACCAATCCTCCAGGTCTATAAACTTGTTCTCCATGTCAGTCATTTTCCTTGTATTCCATCCCGTTTCATTTCTCTTCTATCCCTTGTATTCGTAGGTTAAGAGTCAGCCCTTCTTTCCTAATATCCAAGATATTAACTTAGATTTCTTCTCTCAATTTCCCAAACTGTATATCTAGGTGTCTGAGTAGGTGGTCATATTATTTTCTTCATTCTCTTGACTCTTGATTTTCCTCCGTTTGTCCTTTGTTAATATCTCCCTGTATTGGGATATTTGATAGGAGAGATTCCTCCAGGTCTGACTTATTACCTGGGGATGTGGTGAAAAAAAGGAAATGTGTTTTTCTGTTTTGTTTTTGGGTTTCTTTTCTTTTTTAAAATGCTTGCCATTTTGTGTCTTTTTAGTAGCCATTTTGTTTCATGGTTTGTTTAATCTCTCTCTAGAGATTGTAAACTTTTTGGAATAGTGGTATCTGTCAGGGTGGCGGTCCGATGTCCGGAACCCAGACACAGTGTCCAGGCGGTGGAGCAGAACCAGGACCCAGTATGCCTGATGTTCAGAGTAGGAGTAAGAGTGTGGAGGTGGATTAGCAGGGTCTGGTGCAGGGTAACTGCACGCCCCCTGGTGTTGAGCACCAGCGTTTGTGCAGCCACATACCAAGACCCTGAATAAGTTTCAGCAGATACCAGGAACTAGGAGCATGGAAATTAGCAGACCTCCCAGGAGCTGAATAGGGAGGCTCTGCAGCAAGATTGTATCCAGTATTAGAAACAAGGCAAGACTAGAGATAGGCACCAAACATGAAAACAAGACAGAACTAATAGAACCCAGAACCAGAGAAGGATAGTAAGCTAAACCCAGAACATATACACAAAACATGAGGAAAACATGAACATAACATGGGCATGACTGGACAGGACTCTACATGGACTGGGTATACAAACTAAAACAAGACAAGATAATATAGGCAAAACAAGAGGAGAAATAACAAAGTACTACATATGGAAATTATGGGGATTTAGTCACACTATATGATCATACATTGCATAAGCCTGCCAACAACGCCAATGTACCCCCTATCTGGCAGGTCCTACACTGCCTAATGTATGCTAAAACAACCAAAAGACATATATAGCACTTACCTGCAAGAAAGAGCAAAAGCCTTGAGGAGCTGCCTGCAGGAAAACTGAAACAGAGTGAATGATGGAAAACAAACGGGTGTGGCAACATAAAACAAACATTTAAATGAAACCTGGAGACTGGGAATCCCAGGGATGGATTACAGGAATGAACCCAGAAATCCCAGCATAAAGAAAACCAGACATAGAATAGCAAACCAAAAAACAAGAAAAACTAAACAAGAATTGTAACAAGAGTACCGGATACTAGAAGCCAAGGCCAGACATCTCCACAGAAATGAGCAGGACGTGACAATATCTTTGGTTTTTTTATGATATTCCTTTTGTATTTGACGTTTCCTCCTAAACCCCTCACTTCCCCCACAGCCTTCACATCTCTGCTTTTATACCCAGTTATATTTTATCTTTTTGATTCTATTTTGCATTCACTTATTCCTGTTTTAATGGAGTAGGGAGTTTAATTAGAAAAAAATAGAAAGAATAGGGACGGAGTGCGAGGGGGCTGGAAGGAACAGCAAAAGAGAAAAACAAAACAAATTTTAAAAATACAAAATAAATCAAACAAACAAAAAACACCACAGGGATTATTAACCTGGCCTACTTAAGACTGTCAGGCAGTTAGCACTGTGAGAAAAATGTAACTTTAGATCATATATTCTCCCTGAATTCTGTTCTCTATAGTGTCCTATATTTTCCCCTCTTTCTCAAGAGCCCTTAAGTAATCAAATTACCAAATATTTATGCTATTATATTTGTACAATCTCCTACAGACTATGCACATGCATTTTTGTATCATTGGACACTTAGCTTTTGGAGATGTACTCTGGATCTGCTTTATTGCAGCTTGCTGTTTTCTCCTGCTGTCAGTGTGTTAGGTTCTCGCTGGTTGTACTCCCTTGGTAACTTTTTCCGTGGAGAAGCTGGCTGTAGTGCATAGCTCTGTCCGGCAGAAAGCCCAGCATCGGGTCCTCTTTGACCAATTATATGGGGATCCCTGGAGCACCCCAGGTAACACACCGGGAATATCGAGCCGTCCCCTCAGCTACGCACACTATGTCATCGCTCCACCCCCTCCCAGTGAGGTGACACGCAATACACTTTCTGTCATCTGAGAAAAAGTGAAAGCAATTTTCTTCAAACTGTACAAATAATATGCAATAATATAATAGATTCTTTATATATATTCTGTAATATTCTGCATAGTGAACATGAAGTCATCACTTCTAGCAACAGTAAAAAAAATAAAAAAGTAAAAAAGAAATGTATATATTAATGTATACTTAAGTTAATGTAAACAGAGTACACATATTTAGCCTTAGTAAGCATTCCCTTTCCTGGAGATATTATACACTAGGGGAATATTTTATAAGATCTAAAGCAGTTACTATGGATTCTTTTTCCTCATTCATATTTGTTATACTCATAAATGTGATATGGTGAAAAACACACACTGTGTGGGAATCTACGGGGAGTCAGAATACTTCAATGTTGTCAATTTCAATTCAATGGTAATTGAATCAGTTTTTTTTATTTTGTTTGAACCCATTGATATGCATCTATAAGCCTATACATCCCAAAGCTTAAAAGGTTGTGGAGAGGTTGCTTTATGAACAATGATAGCAGAAGAATTTCATAATGTGAAAAATATCAAGATTGTGATATCTGATAGTTCGGTATTAAATGCAGTGCAAAAGGTGGGAAGAGGGATAACACTACAATGAAACAAATATAGTTAAAGCTACTTGGAATTAAACAGGATGAAGACAATACCTGTGCAGAGAAGGAATAGAATAATGAAAAATATGTTAAATTTAACTTGCAGTCATGAAGGGCAAGTCATGTATTATTTATGAAATAGAAAGTGTGAATGCTTATAAAATATTGTATCAAATTGTATTATATCTAATTCCCACAACAGTGCAGGCATTATATATATATATATATATATATATATATATATATATATATATATATATATATATATATATATATATATATATATATATATATATATCAAAAAGGTTATGATGGGGAAAAAATGGGATTGAAAACCCCTTTCACCTGAAGTCTGTGGATAGTTAAAGGGACACTGTAGTCACCTAAACAACTTTAGCTTAATGAAACAGTTTTAGTGTATAGAATACTATAGATCATGCCTCTTTGGGATTTACTGCTCAGTTCACTGCCTTTAGGAGCTAAATCACTTTGTTTCTGTTTATGCATCCATTGCCACACCTCCCTGGCTCTAATTGACAATGCCTGCTTGAAAAAACTAGTTTCATATTAAATTAGATGTAATTTACCTTGAACAATTGTATCTCTTGCTCTGTAAATTGAACTTTAATCACATACAAGAGGCTCTTGCAGGGTCTAGCAACCCATTAACATAGCAGGGGATAATAAAATCTAAATTAAACAGAACTTGCAATAAAGGAAGGATAAACATTAGATTACTATTTACAGGAAGTGTTTATGAAGGCTGTGCAAGTCACATGCAGGGAGGTGTGACTAGGGTTCATAAACAAAGTGATTTAACTCCTAAATGGCAGAGAATTGATCAGTGAAACTCCAGTGGCATGATCTATATATCAAAACTGTTTCATTAAGCTAAAGTTGTTTTGGTGACTGTAGTGTCACTTTAATACAATGTTAAACAAAAATCTGCACACCAGTCAAGCCATAAGACTTGCTTTTCCCACAGAAATCACAAATCTGCAGTGATGTTACTACCGCAAAGGATTCTGGCTGGGCATATGCAAATTAGTTTAACAAAGAATCACATTTTAGCCTCATTCCATTTTAAACATGGATTCCTTTTTGGTTTTTGCTTCCCAAGCACTACCGAGCCTCTATAAGCAAACCAGTAACCAACCTCATGCTGATGATTTGCATTAACAATGAAACAGCTGTCCATGAGAGGATTACTGGCTTTGCATCTTTTCCTAAGTTGTGTTTCAAAGCTGTTGTATACAGCAAATACAGACTTAAAGGAATCCATGTTTAAAATGGAATGAGGCAAAAATGTGATTATTTGTTAAACTAATCTGATGATCACTACCACTATCCTCACCATCACCTCACAATCCTTTAAAAAATCCTTTAAAATTGGCCAATACGCTTTTCACTCTCAAAAGAGCTTCCTCAGTCAGCTGACTGAGGAAGCTCTTTTGAGAGTGAAAGATATTTTGAGAGTGAAATGCGTATTGGCCAATTTTAAAGGACTATTTAAAGGATTTTTTATGGAACTACTGATACATACTTTTATTTTGTCATTGTACAACAATGAATTTTGTTATTTTAATTCATACATCCTACGCAAGTCACTTCTTGGATCCTCAGGGAATCTTCATAGGGGCAGTGCCATTTCCATCCAAATTGGCACAGAACCTGTATACCTCAGAGCCGGGACCAGTAGGCTCAAAACTAGGTAAGCACCCATATTATCATTTTATACTTCTGTTTTATATTTTTACAGTCTACACATTGGTCAACCTTTTTCCCTTATGTCTTGTTTCTGAGAATCGCTCCAAGCCGAAGCGGAAAGGTGGTGCTGCCATAAGAGAACATAGGCCTGATTATGGAGCCAGTACTTGTACACAGGCTCCCTTAAATGTGAGTGTTCTCTCTGCTATACCATATATTGGATTTCTTCTTTAAGAACCATCTGCACTATAGTTTACCCTTTTGTTCTCTTTACATGTATTTTATGGCAAACTTCCAACATAGAAAAGTTTGGTAAGTTCTGTATATTTACTTCAGCGCTCCACTTATAGGTGTTAGTTTTTTCACTTACACCGTCATATAGTTCTTATGTTTAACTTGTGAATAAGAGGATATCTCCATATAAGTGTGTAGAGCTGCTTTTTATCTAATTTTATCAACGTTTTGGCACTTATTTGTTACACACATCCCTCTATTTGGAGAGAAGGCTTTGGATTGGTATGCATACATGCTGAACTGAACACACAGAAAATGTATAAAAGGATTTTATTTCTCCCAACTTTTTACCAAAAGAAGAAAACTGTGAAACTATAAATGATTTATTCCAAGTTGGTGTTTAGTGACAGTGGTTAGCAGTGCAACCCTGTATTAACTGTAAAAAATGCAAGGATTAAAAAAAAAAAAAAAAAAAGCCATCTCTAAAGTTTGTGGGAATGTCTGTCCTGTGGGATTAGCTAGACCAGTGGAAACTTTTTATTTATTTTTTTTATTTTGCTTTTTATGAGGGAAAAAACCCTCAACACTTATATAAACTAAGATATCCATTTCGGGACAAATTGCAATTTGTTCATATTCTGGCAGATCGGGGGATTGGCCAAGATTCCTTTTTTCAACCTGCAGTGGCAACCAACTTGTACAAGCATGAATATCCTTTTTTTCACCCATGGTTTAGAGTGCTGTTTCTGAAACCAGAAAAAAAAAGGTGAGATGGAATGGAGAAGATGTTTCTCGTTGCTGTTGTTTTGATGAGGGCAGCATACTTGCAGTTATGGAAAAGAAGTCTGACTAATCACATGGCTTGTATCTCCTGTTCAATCAAGAGATAGAAAAACAATTATTGATGCTTAGGGGACAGCCAGTAAATGTTGAATGTATTCACAGATCAAGATATAGGAATACAAATAGGCCCAGTAAAACAATCTATACTTCCAAGCAGGATGATTTTTTCAGACACTCTGCATGCAACTTCACATTGGGAACTCTGGGATAGTTGTGGAAACATGATTTCTTGGATTTCTGTGTCCAAGAAAAGAAGCACTGCTCAAAGTTCAACTTGAGATATGCAAGTGATGCATAACAGTAATTTTTGTGTATGCACTGTGGGGAGTTTAATTTCACCATATTCTTTTTGGTACGAGGGAGACTATCAGTGTGTTTAAACCCTGCTGTGCCTGTGTGGGAGTAAGGCTTGTCCTTTAATTCAGGAGTTAAGCTTTCTGCTGTAGCTAGCTAATATCTTGTCACGATTCGGGGAACCCAACACGCTAACACACACACAGACACACACACAGACAGTGTGCAGTACCGGACCTTAGAGTGGCCGGGCTAAGCACACACAGAATAGTCAGGAGATAAGCCGAGTAAGGGGAACCAGAAAACAGAATAACGAGAAACAAGCCGAGGTCAAAGGGTAGGAGAAAGTCACAAAGTCAGATAACAAGCCAGAGAGTACGTAACCAGAAAGCACACGTTCAGTATCAATACATAAAGCAAAGACCACAACAGGGCACTGAGAGGCAGGAAAGGTAAGTATAAATATCCTAGCCTTAATTCTGATTGGATAACTTCCAATCAGAATTAACAAACACACGTGGGGGGTATCTGTACTGTCGCTTTAACGCCGGGTCACGTGAGTGACCCCGGCGTACTGATATGGGTGCCGGCTCCCAGCGTGCAGCGTTAGACATGCTGCCACTGGGGGGAGGAGAAGGAGAGGACGCGAGCGGCGTGTCAAGAGGAGAGGACGCCGCTCGCCGAACAGTAAGAGGAGGGGGGACCGCGGGCAGCGACGGACCGAGGGTGAGTGCTGCGAGCGGATTGCAGCCTCCCCTCACCGCTGCCCGCGGAGCCCTGACATATCTAGAGCAGTGATGAGTAACTTGACACCATAAATAGTTTCTGGACTGCATTTCCCATGATGCTCAGCTAGCTTTTAAAGTCTAAAAGCTAGCTGAGCATCATGGGAAATGTAGTCCAGAACCAATGTATGGTGTCAAGGTTAGCCATCACTGATCTAGAGTTACTACTTGCGTGAGAGATAGGATGTTGTACAGGGCATTTTAAGGCAGAGCAGCTTTATAGGAGGGGATATATCATCATTGTGTCATCGGTTAGCATCCATCCATCCCAAAATAGGAATGTCAGTTGATGCCCCTCCAGCCTATTTGCAGAGTCCTCCTAATGAGCTCTCACATAGGGAAATGGCCTGTGTTTGTGTAAGGTAGAAGCACCAGGTAGAAGTGCAGACTGAAAACTCCTTCAGCCCTCCTCATAACCCCATCATTACAGAGGGCTGGCCGGGGAGGGAGATCCTTCTGTGGGCCAACACTCAGTATTGACCCTGCAGGGGCCAGCCAAGTAAATCCTTTGATTTCTCAGGTAGGACTTGGCCCCTTCAGTAGCCCATGGCCAGCACATTTACCCAATAGCAAATCCGGCCTCCTGAAGACGGTATTTACACTTTGCAAGAGAAAGAATGGATATGTTCCAAAATTGACTTCAGCTCCAGTAAATGTTATGGATAAAGTTTGGCATTGAAGGAGTTTATTTAAAACAAAGGGTTCTTAGCTAGCATATGAATTTAGAACATAGCTGCAATTTAGTGTATGGAAATACAAAGCTTAGTGCATAAGGATTTAATCACCATTTAAACATAAAATAAAACATAAAACCCAACATCAAAAATACTACCCCTTTTCTCTGCTCTTTTAAGACTGCATACGGTTTATATGCAATATTTAAAATCAAATGATTTTGTTTATATAGACTGACATTATATTTCCATTAATTTTCTATTTTACCTTTTGGTGTTTTTTCCCAGCACATTATTTTAAAATATTTGATATTAACGTGAGACAACCACACTACCTAGATCTAGGAAATACATTAATCCTTAGCGTTATCTTCATGAAATGTCAACTTTGACTTGATCATTCATCATTTGAAAAAATGCCAGTTTTCCTTCCAGAAAACAAGATGATTTATCAATGAATCAAACATTAATTATAGTAGAATTCCAAAGCACAAACTATCAGAATAGAACTGATACGACACATTGTATATCTATCCTTCACACAAGATGTAATCAATCACTGGTTTAGATTAAAATCCGGCATGCAGTTGAGCTGTGTACTGATTATTAGGAAAAGCTTGAAAGGAAATATACACTTATTTCTAAAACTAATTACTCTTAACTATACAATGATAACTTATACTATAAGAATAGATTAGAATATTCAATATTATTCTAAAAATTCTGCCTAGTGTTTTGCATATCTATTAAAACACATAATCAAATAACTTTTGAACATTGAACAGGTTTCTGTTGGTTGGCTGGGATCACCTGCCATTGAGTTTCGGGTCAGGTTAAGTGCCAAAAAAGATTGTGGTGAGATTAAACACAAAACTCCCCACAATGTACACAGATATGCATCGCCTGCATATCTCAAGTTGGACTTTGAAAAGTCCCCCTTTGGGCAGGGAAACGTAAGAAATTATGCTTCCATGACTGTCCCAGATTTTCCAGCTTGACATGCAAATAAGCACAGACGGGTATTATGTTTTAGTCTACATTTCTGCAGGCAACCTTAGCAATGTATACTGTTGTGAAGCCAGTTTTTAAATCATACCATGGGCTGTGATCCAAAAGGTCATGGACTGTACAGTTTTGACTTTGTGAGTCTTGTCAACATTGTAATAGTTCTAGTCCGAAAGCTGAGGTCTCTCTGAGAGCATATAGCCGGGTACCAAAAAGATTTTGTTGTGGCCAAGCACAATTCAACTCCCCAAAGTGCAAATAGAACAACTTAATACTTTAGGGAAAAAAATAAAACCCAAAAAAGCTGTGTTTAAAACAGTGTCCACTGCTAAGGGTAAACAACAGCATTAAGACTATTACCCCCTATTTTAAATAGTCAAACTTCATTTTTGAATGGCTTGACTTCTCAGAGTACTCATATTGTCTATTTTTGATTTAATGCATTTGCTTAGGGTGTCCAGAAATTAAACAGTAAAAAGTACACCCCATTGACGAGGCCCAAATAATGTTGTTTTCTGTCTAGGGTTGCTTTATCTCTCAGGCAGAGAGAACTTGCCTGCATTTTAGATATGTACTTCCGTTGTGGGTGGGATCAGTCTGATATTCAAACAATATAAGTTTCCTTTGTAAAAGCACAAGTGAGCAAAAACTATTTTGAGATCTGATCAGGGGTTTACAGAAGATCTGCACTGCTTAGTTTCTGGAATACAACATCACTCCGGCTCTGGCATCACTAAGTGGCAGGCTAGTGAGGGACCAGTGCAGGGAGATCACAGCTAAGCCCCAGGAAAATCTGATCCATTCCAGTGGAATTTTGGATCTAGACTAGCCTTGTGTGCAGGTTCAGTCTGATGGTATAGGTTCACTCTGTAATGTCATGAGTGAGATAAAACTATTTTCACACCTGAGAGGGGATTTATGGAAAAACAATCTGTTGAGTTTCTCTAAGTTTCTGTACATTCTCAGAGTTTTTATATTCTCTATTTTTGTTTTGACTTCTCACTTCTTACCTGTCTCGCTGTAGCATCTAGGAGAGTTGGAACCGTCTGCTTAGGAGCTTAACCCGGCAGTGATTGCGGAGAGCTTCAGATGATTGCTCTTGGAAGCCCTGCCTTTAGCTCAGATAGATTGCTTCCATCTATATGAGTGGATACAGGGTCCATAGATAAGAAAAAAGCATTTGCAAATGGTGTATGTATATATACACATTTATAGAAAATAGAATAATCCTTGCACTCACGCTGTAGGTAGTGATACCGGGTGCCAAAAGCCTTTGGGCTGACATAAATAGAATTCCATAGGCAAGGCTGCACTCACGGACTTCTTAAAATCCAAACTTCTTTATTAGGTATATATTAAAATTAGGATCAACTTTTCAGTCCTCCCTGGGACTTTTCTCAGGATCAAAAAAAATACATGGAATGGTTAGAATATATGAATATACAAAACTATATATTTTTTTTAAATTAAACTTTCTTTTATATTTAAAAAATGTATTACATATTTAAAAATGATATACTTTTCTATTTGAGGAACGGGCGTATGCATTGACGCTCATTGACACACATAGATGCTCCCACCACCTTATGACTCCTACAAACTCACTAACACATAATGTCCATTCACTGACACACATCATTTCTTGCACACATTGCAGATTTACATTTACACACATTACCTATTAGCTTCCTGACTGGAAGTGCTCAGTGCAACTCACCCACTATGAGAACAGTGTGAGTTGAGATATTTGACTGCTAGACCATAGAATATATAGCTGATTATCACCAAACCGATTTTAAATAATTTTATTTTTGAAGCTCTTATGTTAAATGTATTTGAATAATACAAGCACCATAACCACTGCAAATCTTTGCGATTCACATCTATAGACGAAATACTGTATCTATGCATGTGCTGCATCCATGCATCCATATATCTATGCATCAATATATAATGATACCACTTAGAGCTGTGTTTAGACTATAGCACCCTTATTTGGTAAACTTAAATATGACATTCCCACGAGAGTAGATTACATTAGGATTCTGCTAAACAACTGATAGACCAACATTAAGAAAAAAAATCCTTTTATTAACTTTAATCTTTCAACTTTGTTGTATATAGTGCCCTATTTTGGTAACCTATGGGATTATCATTTTCAAGGATACCAAATTAGGGAGCTAACAGCTATACAGCACCCCTACTGGGAAATTTTGGTATCCAAATTTCAGAAGCGAACATTTTTTTTCAAAATGTTGTTTCTTTCTAAATAAATAATTTCCAAAATTCTGACAAACCAAAATTACAAAATGAACAAATCCAAATGGAAGTAATTTTTCACATCCCTATTTCAAAAATGCATTAAAAAAATGCATACCTGTATTATTAAATTAACTGCATATTCAAAATTGTTTTATAAAGACTCTTTAAAATGGGTGATGTGACAAATATTTGCATTTTCAATATGGAGCCCGTATGTCATGTTGTCATTGGTAACATTGCATTATGTTACCAATGTTAAAAATCTTCAGATAACTTTATAAAATATAATTTTCTTCTGTTTAAAGGGACTCTATAGTCACCATATAAAAGCAAGAAAGACAGGTCCCCCAGCCTTTCTTCTTGCTTTTATATGAACTTTCATTAATTTTCACTTTCATTGAATGCCGCCCTATGAAGAACCTGAGCGCTTTACCGCGCATGTGCGCGGAATGCGCGTTCGCGAGCTGAGCTGTCTGACTGAAATTATCAATAAGGGGGGGGACCTACTGTCCCCCCCGGCCCCCACCCCTGTGCGGCGGGTGGGGGCCCTAAAATTATCAATGAGGGGGTGACCTACTGTCCCCCCCCGGCCCCCACCCCTGAGCGGCGGGTGGGGGTCCTACAATTATCAATAAGGGGGGGACCTACTGTCCCCCCCCGGCCCCCACCCCTGTGCGGCGGGTGGGGGCCCTAAAATTATCAATAAGGGGGGGACCTACTGTCCCCCCCCGGCCCCCACCCCTGTGCGGCGGGTGGGGGCCCTAAAATTATCAATAAGGGGGGGACCTACTGTCCCCCCCCGGCCCCCACCCCTGAGCGGTGGGTGGGGGCCCTAAAATTATCAATAAGGGGGGACCTACTGTCCCCCCTGGCCCCCACCCCTGAGCGGTGGGTGGGGGCCCTAAATACAAAGGGGGGGGGACCCTAGTTATCCCTCCCCCCCCCAAAAAAAAAATTATCTCCCTACCTACCCCCCTCACCCTAAAAATAATGAGGGGGGACCATTAACTAAAAACCTGTAAAAAAGAAAAAATGAGATAAAATCAACTTACCATTCGATGTTTTCTTTCTTCTAAAATCTTCTTTCTTCAGCCCCAAAAAAGGCCAAATAAAAATCCATAATAACCGACGCAATAAAAAAAAAAAAAAAAAAAAACAGCGCAAAAAAAAATAATCCATCTTCACCCATGGAGGGCTCCGCGCAGACTGATCTCCGCAGGGTTGGGGGAAGGCATATAAAGCCTTGCCCCGCCCTGCAATTAGGCTAAGAACACTCTGATTGGTGGGTTTGAGCCAATCAGAGTGCTCTTTGTCATTTTACAAGCGTGGGAAAGTTCTTTGGAATTTTCCCACGCTTGTAAAATGACACAGAGCACTGTGATTGGATGGATTTCAAGCCATCCAATCACAGTGCTCTTTGTCATTTTACAAGCGTGGGAAAGTTCTTTGGAATTTCCCCACGCTTGTAAAATGACACAGAGCACTGTGATTGGATGGATTTCAAGCCATCCAATCACAGTGCTCTGTGTCATTTTACAAGCGTGGGAAAGTTCTTTGGAATTTTCCCACGCTTGTAAAATGACACAGAGCACTGTGATTGGATGGATTTCAAGCCATCCAATCACAGTGCTCTTTGTCATTTTACAAGCGTGGGAAAGTTCTTTGGAATTTTCCCACCATTGTAAAATGACACAGAGCACTGTGATTGGATGGGTTTCAAGCACCAACTAGAATGGATGCTTGTCTGGATCGGTTTTAACAAACAACGTTGATCTTTTGATCAATATTCAAGTAGGTGAGCACTTGGGAAATAGTGATCACAATATAGTGTCCTTTTAAATAAACTCAAAAAAACAAAAGCACATGGGGTATATTAAAACATATAATTTTAAAAAGGCCAATTTCAATAAGTTAAGGGAAGCTTTAAAATATATTGACTGGCATAAACTCTTTAGTGAAAAGAACACTGAGGATAAATGGATCATCTTCCAACAAATATTAGAAAGGTACATTTCTCAGTATGTACCATTGGAAAATAAATATAAAATAAACAAATTAAAACCAATGTGGCTTAGTAGAAAAGTAAAACAAGAGATTAAAAATAAGAAAGGGGCTTTTAAAGCATTTAAATTGGACAAATCAGATGCATCTTATAAAAGATATAAGGAAGCAAATAAAGCGTGCAAAAAGGCAATTAGACTTGCTAAACTTCAAAATGAAAAAATGATAACGAAAGAGATCAAAACCAACCCCAAAGCATTTTTTAAGTACATAAATTCTAAAAAGCCCAAAAATGAAAGTGTAGGTACACTAAAAACTGAAACGGGGGTGTTAGTTAATGAAGACCAGGAAAAGGCAGGGATTTTAAATAACTATTTCTCCTCTGTAAATATTAAGGAAGAACCCATGGCAATAGATGTGCAAATGATTGCTACTAAAAACTTGCAGAATAATTGTAATTGGTTAACTCAAGACAAGGTGCTGCAGCAACTAAAGAAAGTTAATATAAACAAAGCTCCAGGGCCTGACGGTATCCATCCACGTGTACTTAGGGAACTAAGTGTAGAAATAAATGAACCTCTGGTTTTAATCTTTCAAGATTCTTTTCTTTCAGGAAGTGTTCCGGAGGATTGGAGGAAGGCAGATGTGGTTCCTATATTCAAAAAGGGTTCAAAATCCTTGCCTGGAAATTATAGACCTGTGAGCTTAACTTCTGTGGCTGGTAAAATATTTGAAAGATTATTAAGGGATTATATTCAAGAATTCCTTGAGAAGAACATGGTTATCAGCAAAAATCAGCACGGTTTTATGAAGCACAGGTCATGTCAAACTAACTTGATTGCATTCTACGAAGAAGTAAGTAGAAGTATAGATCAGGGTGTTGCAGTGGATGTGATCTATTTGGATTTTGCCATGCATTTGATACAGTTCCACCCAAAAGTGTTCAAACTCAAGGAAATCGGTCTAGATGAAAATGCTTGTTCTTGGGTAGAACATTGGCTTAAAAACAGAGTACAAAGAGTTGTCGTTAATGGTAAATTTTCAAGCTGGACAGAGGTGGCAAGTGGTGTCCCTCAGGGGTCTGTTCTAGGACCCCTTCTATTTAACATGTTTATAAATGATCTTGAAGACAGCATTGAAAGTCATGTTTCAGTGTTTGCAGATTACACAAAACTTTGTAAAATAATACAATGTGAGCAAGATATTACTTTGCTGCAGAGGGATTTAGATAGACTGGAGGACTGGGCACTCAAATGGCATAATAATTTAATGTTGAAAAATGCAAAGTTATGCATTTCGGCGTAAAGAATACACAAGCAACGTATACCCTTAATGGAAGCGAATTAGGGATAACAACACACGAAAAGGACTTGGGAATTGTTATAGACAACAAACTATACAACAATGTGCAATGTCAATCAGCAGTGGCCAAGGCCAGTAGGGTATTGTCATGCATGAAAAAGGGCATTCATTCTCGGGACGAGAATATCATTTTGCCTCTTTATAAGTCGCTGGTAAGACCACATATTGAATATGCTGTGCAATTTTGGGCACCTGTTCTAAAGAAGGATATTATGGCACTAGAAAAAGTGCAGAGGCAGGCTACAAAATTAATAAAAGGAATGGAACATATCAGCTATGAAGAAAGGTTAACAAATTTAAACCTATTTAGTTTAGAAAAACGTCGCCTGAGAGGGGATATGATAACATTATACAAATATATTCGGGGCCAATACAAACCATTGTGTGGAAATCTATTCACAAACCGGACTTTACATATGACACGAGGCCATGCGTTTAGACTGGAAGAAAGAAGATTTTGTCTAAGGCAAAGGAAAGGTTTTTTTTACTGTAAGAACAATCATATTGTGGAATTATCTGCCGGAAGAAGTGGTTTTATCAGAGTCCATACAGATGTTCAAACAGCTACTAGATGCATACTTGCAAAAACAGAATATTCAAGGATATAATCTTTCAATGTAGGGTAATAACTGCTTGATCCAAGGATAAATCTGACTGCCATTCTGGGGTCAAGAAGGATTTTTTTTCCCTAGCTTGTTGCAAAATTGTGCTTCAAACTGTTTTTTTTGCCTTCTTTTGGATCAACAGCAAAAAAACAAATGTGGGGAAGGCTGAACTTGATGGACGCAAGTCTCTTTTCAGCTATGTAACTATGTAACAAAGTCTACAGTTTAAGATGGAGCCTAAGTATGCTGAATATTTTTTTCTTTGGTTTACAATTCATGAGGGAGTGATAGTCACCCTGATTTGAGCGGCACCATAGTGTCGATATTCTGTCTTTATTGGTAAGTGTCATTTTGTAAAGCTTTAGGCATCAGAAAGCTGTGACAAACTTTTATAATACCTAAAGCAGGGCTTCAGGCAGTCTATGTGCTCAATAAACAATATGATCAAAGTTTCTGGACTGCTTTGCAATGGGAAAGTCTGGCAATACCACTTGAATGCTCATCCAGGCTGTCTGTTCCCATTTATAGACCACCCTAAGGTGCAGGTATCCAGGAGCCAGAAAATAAAATAAAATACAAAACAAAAAACAAATAGAACAAAAAGATAAATAGATAAAATAAAAATAAAAAATAGTTAAAAGCTTTTCTAATACTCAGAGAATGAGTATTGTGTAACACACATACAGTGTATTGTGTAACACACATACAGTTAAACAGACACACAGGTACACACACTGACACAGATATAGATACACAGACAAACACAATGGCATACGTGTAGATACACAGACACACACTAATACACATACAGATACACAGACACACACATACATGCACACACACACACACATTGACACATGCAGATACACAGACAAACACAATGACACACATGTAGGTATACAGATACAAACACTAACACACATACAGATACACAGACACACATATACACAGGGGCATACATTGACACACATATACACATACAGACACACAGATACACTGACACACATATAGATACCTAGATAAATGCACAAAAACACATACAGGCACACATGCAAATTGTGCACATTTTAAGCCAACCTTCTGTTTCCTACTTTTTGGGTGCAGGAAGTGGCTTCCCAAGGTTCCAGTCAGCTGCTTTTTCTTACGCTCAGTGTTATCTGGGAGGAGATTACCGACATTCACTTCCTCCCAGCGCTGGCTGCTGAGATTACAGGGGCCTGGTCACACTGTTAAAGGGCCGCAGTGCATAGACGGCAGATAAGAACCATTCGGCCCATCTAGTCTGCCCAATTTTCTAAATACTTTCATTAGTCTCTGGCCTTATCTTATAGTTAGGATAGCCGTATGCCTATCCCACACATGCTTAAACTCCTTTACTTTGTTAACCCCTACCACTTCAGCTGGAAGGCTATTCCATGCATCCACTACCCTCTCAGTAAAGTAATACTTCCTGGTATTATTTTTAAACCTTTGTCCCTTTAATTTAAGACTATGTCCTCTTGTTGTGGTAGTTTTTCTTCTTTTAAATATAGTCTCCTCCTTTACTGTGTTGATTCCCTTTATGTTTTTAAATGTTTCTATCATATCCCCCCTGTCTCGTTTTTCCTCCAAGCTATACATGTTAAGATCCTTTAACCTTTCCTGGTAAGTTTTATCCTGCAATCCATGAACCAGTTTAGTAGCCCTTCTCTACTGAACTCTCTCTGAGGTATTAAAGGGACACTCCAGGCACCCAGACCACTTCAGCTCATTGGAGTGGTCTGGGTGCCAACTCCCACTACCCTTAACCCTGCAAGTGTAATTATTGCAGTTTTTTTAAAACTGCAATATTTACCTTGCAGGGTTAAGTCCTCCCCTAGTGGCTGTCTATTAGACAGCCACTAGAGGACACTTCCTGCTTCATAGCACAGGTTTTTGTGTGAGGACCTCCAGCGTCGCTCTATTCCCCATAGGGAAGCATTGTAATTCATTTTCAATGCTTTCCTATGGGGTGCGCTAATGCGCATGCGCGGCATTGCCGCGCATGCGCATTAGGTCTCCTCGGCCGGCGGGCGAGATCAGTCTCGCCCACCGGCCGACGTAACCAGAAGGAGGAGCGGCGGGGGAGGAGGAAGCAGCGACGTGGGACCTGTCGCTGCCCCTGGTAAGTCACTGAAGGGGTTTTCACCCCTTCAGCAACTGGGGATTGGGGGGTGGGAGGGAGAGGGACCCTCCAGTGCCAGGAAAACGGATTGTTTTCCTGGCACTGGAGTTTCCCTTTAATATCCTTCTGAAGATACGGTCTCCAGTACTGCGTACAATACTCCAAGTGAGGTCTCACCAGTGTTCTGTACAATGGCATGAGCACTTCCCTCTTTCTACTGCTAATACCTCTTCCTATACAACCAAGCATTCTGCTAGCATTTCCTGCTGCTCTGTTACATTGTCTGCCTACCTTTAAGTCATCAGAAATAATCACCCCTAAATCCCTTTCCTCAGATGTTGAGGTTAGGAGTCTATCAAATATTCTGTACTCTGCCCTTGGGTTTTTACGTCCAAGATGCATTATCTTGCACTTATCCACATTAAATGTCAGTTGCCACAACTCTGACCATTTTTCTAGTTTACCTAAATCATTAGCCATTTGGCGTATCCCTCCTGGAACATCAACCCTGTTACATATCTTAGTATCATCAGCAAAAAGACAAACCTTACCATCAAGACCTTCTGCAATATCACTTGTAAAAATATTAAAGATAATAGGTCCAAGTACAGATCCCTGAGGTACCCCACTGGTGACAAGCCCAACCTTCGAATATACTCCATTGACTACAACCCTCTGTTGCCTATCACTCAGCCACTGCCTCACCCATTCAACAATATTGGAATCCAAACTTAAAGATTGCAGTGTATTGATAAGCCTTCTATGTGCAACAGTGTAAAAAGCCTTACTGAAATCTAGGTAAGCAATGTCTACTGCACCACCCTGATATATAATTTTAGCTACCCAATCAAAAAAATCAATAAGATTAGTTTGGAATGATCTTCCTGAAGTAAACCCATGTTGTCTCTGATCTTGAAATCCATGTGTTTTTAGATGTTCAACAATCCTATCCTTTAACATGGTTTCCATCACTTTCCCCACCACTGAAGTAAGGCTTACTGGCCTACAGTTGCCCGACTCCTCCCTATTACCTTTCTTGTGAATGGGCACAACATTCGCCAACTTCCAATCATCTGGGACTACTCCTGTTATCAATGATTGGTTAAATAAATCTGTTAATGGTTTTGCTAGTACACCACTAAGCACGACCAGGTCACTGAAAAAATGTTGCCACCCAATGGGCCCCCTGAGCTTGTGGGCCCCAGTGCTGCTACACCAGCTACACCGACGGTAATTCCGCTACTGGTGGCCATTATGCTCATATACAGACATTAATTTTATGTTCTGTTGCTATTTTCAGTAAGCTTTACCACTAGTAATGCATTAAGTGTCCTTGCAAGTATTTATAAGCAGGTTATTGTATAATTTTATTTATATATTGTTATCACACCTAATGTATGACAGAAAATTTTATTTTTGCTTTTATACTCACATTTCAGACCCTGTGTGAAATACTGCAAGATAATAGACACTGTACACAAATTAAAGCGTTTTATTACCCAAACCTTTCTATAAAGGATGAACAAATAAATGAAAAACAAAAATAGTGGAATTTACATTATTTTAATATTATGTATGTCTGAAAATCACTAGTGGTTCCCAAAGTTTTTAGATTCAAGGCACCCTTAATATTTCAATATTTTTCCAAGGCGCTCCAAGTCAAAACTATTTTCTAGGTTGTATATTTATATACAGTACTGCGGAATATACTGAGCGCCCAGAAATGCTTTCTGTTCAAGCGCAGATCCAGAACCTAATCTTGGGAGGGGCACTGATAGATTATTTAAAGAAACAATCCAGGCACAATAGCCACTTCTGCACTTGTAGTGATTATGGTGCCAGTAGTGCAGTACTGCCCCCCACAGGATAAGTAGTAAAACTGTTTTAGTACAGTTTCATAACTTACTTCGGATCTTATGGGATAGGGGCTTTAGTAGGGGATAGGGAAAGTACTGTGTGTATGTGTGTGCAATATGTGTGTGTGTGAGGGGTGCAGTGTGCATGGGGGTTACAGTGTGTGTCTGTGAGGGTTGCAGTGTGTGCGTGTGAGGGGTGCAGTGGGTGTACGGTGGTGCAATGTGTTTGTGAAGAATGTAGTGTGTGTGTGTGTGAGGGATTCAGTGTGTGAAGGTTGTAGTGTGTGTGTGTGTGTGTGAGGGGTGCAATATGTGCGTATGTGGGGCTGTTTGTGCGTGAGGGGTACAGTTTGTGTGTGTGAAGGGGCAGGTTGTATGAGGGGTACAGTGTGTGTGTGAGGGGTACAGTGTGTGGGGGGCAGATTGTGTGAGGGGTCCATTGTGTGTGTGTGCGGGTAACAATGTGTGTGGGGGGCAGCGTGTGTGTGTGTGAGGGGTACAGTGTGTGTGGGGGGGCAGTGTGTAAGGGGTACAGTTTGTGTGTGGGGGGGATAATGTGTATGCATGGGGGGTAATGTGTGTGCATGGGGCAGTGTGTGTGTGTGTGCATGGGGGGCAGTGTGTGTAGGGGATAGGAGGGCAGATAAATATATATATATATATTTTCATATTCGCCTCTCCCTTCTTACCTTTGCCTGGGAGGGCGGCAGTACTTATCACTGGTGGTCCAGTTTTTAAATTCTTTATTTATGGACAGTCAAGAGACAATATGCATACTTTTCAGGAATAAAAAAAGCATAGTGTTATATAGTGAGAATTGTCATGTTTAAAGTACGTATGCATTTGACGTTACATATATGTTGGTAAAAATATGTATTCATACATTTCACTGTTTCTTAGTGAGAGGAGCACTCTCTGACTGTCAATTATATTAAGTTCCAGCAGAACTGGAACTTAATGAACAATGGCTGACACCACGCTTGGATTGTTAGTGTATTGTGCAGCCCCAACTGCCCACGTGCTCTATTATTTTTAGTCATCTTTCATTTGTGCAGTGGAATGTGTATTGTGTTATGAGAAAAAGCAGAGTTACAGCACTGCTCTCACATATGTTGTCTTACAGGCTTTGATAGTATAAATGCTGTGAGCCTAGTGGGAGTAATGGTGATCTTTCTTTTCAACACAGCTGAGAAGCTACTCACATGTCCAACCAGATTTAGACAGATAAAAGATAAGAAACAACAAGAGACTACCAAAAAAGAAAAAGTGAATAGGAAATGGTGAAAGGAAAGAGGGGTCATCACCGCAGAGCTCAGCAGAGCAAATCCATACTGTCAGGCCATCATTCAAGACAGAGAGAGCCTGTCCCGATCCCCATGGCACCCTCAAAGACTAGCCAAATAAAGACCACTGTGGAAGCGAGCAATACTCACAGCTGCATTAGCCCTCATCTCCTACTGTAGATCTCAAACTTGCCAACATCCCTGAGCAGCCGCCCCCCGCTGTACGCCAACCAGCCAAGGCACCTTTGTGGGCTATAGGCCATGACCTCAGCTGCTTGCCGGATTGCAGAGGAGCTGCCCCCAGCCCATGCCAGGGCAATCAGTCAAGGTGAACCCCCGCTACATCCCAAAAGCATTCCTGTATTCCTGCCAGAGCTCCCAAATTGTGCCAAAGGAGGGGAGAGCATTGTGTATTGTAGCTGTCAATTGGTCCATTAAGTAAATGTCTGCTATTTTCCTGTGAACCTCTTTAAGTGATTGTTTCAACCAGTTGGCTGCTATGACACACCATGCCGCTAAATTTACTTTATTGTATTATTTCTGCTTTCTCCCTGTGAGACCTTCCAGAGGCCTGGAGAGGAGTAACAGCCATCGATCCATCTCAAGCAGCCTGTGAAAAATGTTGCCCAGCAAGGTTTTGACACATTCCCAGAACTGGGAGAGAATAGAGCTGAACCACAATGTATGGGTGTAGATCCCCCACATTCCACATCCCCTCCAAAAGTCGTCCACAGTGAGCTTTCTTATTCTATGTAGCTGCACAAGTGTGATCTACATCTATATACATCTGTTCCTAGGAAATCATGCACACTGAAACCTTAGCAGCAGCTTCCCACATATCCTGCCATTCATCAACCTCCCCTCCAGGTCACTCTCCCACTGATCGATTTATCTTAGAGGGCCCCACACCATGGACTCAAAGATATCTGAAATAGTGTCTTTCCTATAAGTGCCTCGTTGGCAAAGTCTTTTATTTGTAGAACATTGAAGAATTCATGGTTGGTCAGTTGGAACTGTTATATATAGTTACATAGTAACAAAGCTGAAAAGAGACTTGCGTCCATCAAGTTCAGCCTGTAATGAAAATATACCCCAACACGCAGGATTCAACTCAACAGAAGACAACACAGAGGGGAGATACGTCTACCGAACCTTAGAATGGCCAGACTCGACGTATATGAGAGGAGTACAGAGTCAGGAGCGATCCGAAGTCAGGGCACAAAGAGACAGCGTAAACTAGGGCTAGCAGGGGTCTGGTACACAGTAAACAGCAAGCCGGCTAACAGAACAGGTTAGGATAAAGAGATAACGTAGACAGAAACAAAACCAAGGTCAAGTACGAAGGAACACAACTGAACACAACAAGCGCTAAAGGGAACTGAAACAGAAACCACGATAGGGCAAGGAACGAAGGGAAAAAGGTGAGTATATATGCCTAAACATCTATTTAGATTGGCCCCTGTCACATCCATGCCCCCAAAAGGTAAGTGTATGGGGAGTGTGGCATGACAGGGACCAATGGGAGGCCTTTGCCAATTTAGGCTCCCACTGTCCCTTTAAGAGCGCGCCCGAGACCCGCAGCACGCTCTTAGAGTCAGGCTTCTCGCGGCCACTGCCCGCCTTCCTGTTGCTGCCATCGGATGAGCCGCGCACGGCTCGTCCAGCAGCAGGACCGCACGCGGCTTGAACAGAGGACCCCGGCTGGCCCCTGGAAAGGGTAAGTACCGCTACACAGCCTTCCTCACATATTTTTTTGCTGTTGATCCAGAAGAAGGCAAAAAAACCTAGTCTGAAGCGCTTCCAATTTTGCAACAAACTAGGAAAAAATTCCTTCTTGACCCCAAAATAGCAGTCAGATATCTCTTTGGATTAAGCAGCTATTACCTCACGAATTAGAAATTATATCCCTGTATATTATTTTTTTGCAAGTATTTATCCAATTGCAGTTTAAACATCTGTATAGACTCTGACAAAACCACCTCTTCAGGCAGAGAATTCCATATCCTTATTGCTCTTACTGTAAAAAAACCTTTTCTTTGCCTTAGATGGAATCTCCTTTCTTCCAGCCTAAATGTGTGACCTCATGTCCTATGTATAGCCCTGTTTATGAATAGATTTCCAGATAAAGGTTTGTACTGGCCCCGAATATATTTGTATAATGTTATCATATCCCCTCTCAGGCGCAGTTTTTCCAAACTAAACAGATTTAAATTGTTTAACCTTTCTTCGTAACTAAAATGCTCCATTCCTTTTATAAATTTTGTAGCTTGCCTCTGCACTTTTTCTAGTGCCAATATATGTTTATTTAGAACAGGTGCCCAAAATTCAGTGTGTAATATATCACCACCTCTTCTCCCTCCCATAGGTGAAGGTACCGCTAAAGGCCATAACCCTGTGGGGTCCCTGTAGGTTGCCATACCCCTGTGGGGTCATCCCTGGGGGAAAATATCTGTTGTGCAACAATGGGGTCATGGGGGAGTGATCGGAGCTAAGCCTGAAATGATATCTAATTCTAACCCACGCTGCTAGCAGGGTGGCAATGCAGGGCAGTCCATTGTTCTGAGACTTTTTAAGTGACTTACTAATAAAAATATATGCCTTTAAAATGTAATTTAAGAAATAACAACATAATAATATGTAACAATATCTATTTGCACAGACTGATTTCTAAACAAATGTATTGTATTTTAAAGTCACATTACTGAGTTTCAATGATGTGGAGTTTTGTTATGGCCTCTCCAACAATATGGAGCTCCTAGAAAATATACACTGTATAGAAAAGACAGTGGGATTTGGCCCAAAATAGGGACTGTTCCTCCTAAATAGGGACACTTGGGTATGTATTACTATTTTATTATATGTTTATGTGCTAGTTATTCATTTCAAGTATCAAATAAATGTTGAAATTTTCCAAACAAAAAGGTGGTAAAAGGGTTAAGAAGGGCTTAGTAGTAAAGGGGTTATGGATAGTATAAAATGTAGCAGGAAAACTCATGATACTGAAACACCAGGGAGTGACAAGCTAATTAGCCTGCTTATATACGTAATTAAAGTCAAAGACTTGTAGAAAAGCGTTTAGATGGATGTATTGAATAAGAGAAGAAAAACAAGGAAAAATTACGATATAAAAACACCAAGTTTGTCATTACAAAGATAGGATGCTCTGTTACTGGGGCACAACAGGACGCTGACATAAGATCACCAGTGAAAAGAACGTAAAATTTAAGTGTTTTAGAGAAAGACTTAAAAAATTAGAGCAGCATCAACATTATACTTTGAGTACCTTATATATACATATATGCATGCATACAAAGGCATGCACATGGGGTGTCCTGGATCAAAAAGGGCCAGTGACCATCAGGGACTAGACATTGACCTACTAGACTGTCACGAAATAGGAAAATTTCTCCCACCACCCAAGGTAAGCAAGATAGAATTCCCAGGTGCTAACCGTAATGAAAAGCGCTACTCACGTTTATGTAAGCACATACACAAACATAGACACACAGACACAAATTCACATAAAAATAGATCATAGAACATTTAGGCAAAGATATAAGTCAATAGGGAAACAGTTTTTGTACATTGCTAAGTGAGTTGTGTAACATCAAAAGCATTCCTTTTTGTTTTTCAAAGTACGGTATATATATATATATATATATATATATATATATATATATATATATATATATATATATATATATATGTGTGTGTGAAGTGGAAAGGATTTTTGTTTTTCGAATTACCTAAGTGCACCGGTGCTGTTTGTTCGGGTTTTTGTTTTGTAAAGGTAAAGGTCAACAACTTCACTAAACACAGTACTGAACCAGCTGCACATTTTATTGATTAAGTCAGTAGCCGAAGGAGTTCTAAGCAGTACATATTTCCAGGAAGATTCTTTATTGAGCAAGCAGAAAACATGATGTTTTGCCATAGCTTTTCTTGATTTTGTGAAACAGGGATTAAAGACAAATTAGGCACCCAGTATATAAGTACACCTTATAGTCTTTCTGCCCACATACTGTAATAATCAGTAAAAGGAGCCCCACTCATAAATGCTGGAGATTCTATTCTGTTTGTCATGAGAATAAAAAAGACAAATATCAACACGTATAACCATAAAATAATTGTACTTGTATTATTATCTATGGCTATTAATCTTGCTATTGAAATTTCCTAAATAGTAAATAATAATATTGAATAATATTTGCAGCTGAATGCAGTGTATATGGAACGTACATTTTAAATACCAAACAACTGAACACATATGGTTATGTTTTTATATATTGATTTATTTGGATTCCTGGAGAGAGGAATGTGTGGTCTATTATAGGTTCTATTTGCTAATTGTTACTTACATAGTAACAATTCCAATTAAAGAGTGCACTCTTATTTATACTCCAATAGTTTACATATCATATCAGGACTCGATGAATGCCCCTGTGTAGACAGCTGAAACATTGACATCTTCAGCTAGGAGAGTTAGACCCATGAGTGGTCCCTTTCAAATTTGTCTGGCCAGAGACAGCACTTGAACAAGTATACATAGAGCAGCTGAATGTGAAGTCTAAATGTAATATATACTGAACTTACAGAGCTATTTACTAAAGTGAGAGTTGTCAGGAAATTCAAGTGAATTTTGAATTTAAGGTTAAAATGCCAGAACTGGGAAACATCTCTGTGTTCACTCTGCTTTCAGCTTTGCTGTTTTGGCCTTCAATTTGAAATTTACTTTGTATTTCTGACTTACCTCTGTTGCATCACCCTTTTTATTACAGTGTAATGTAATATATAATATCTAAACTAAAAAGCAGTCTCTGAAAAACTCACTAAAATGTAAACAAATATAATTGTAGGGTTTCAATGTCCACACTGATGCATGCCTGAAATTCCTTATAATGTGCTCAGTTTGCTTAGAGTCTTTCCTCACCACTCCCTCTTGATAAGATAGTATACATTATACTATGCAGATAGTATACATTATACTATACAGGATAGCATCCACAGTCTTTTATGTAAAGATGCTGGGAGACAGAATTAGTCATAACAGAGACCTGTGTTTCTCTGCTGGGTAAAGAGTGGCTATGGAGGAAAGAGACACTTTTATTCTCCATTGCTTTGTCAAGTGCAAATCATAGGGTAAACGTTAACAGAAACAGAGGCACATGTACTCTTAAAACAATGCAGCAGTATCTATTCTTCTGGTATAATAGAGACGTAGACGTGTGTGAAGCTACAGTAGTGTCTATACAACCACTATTCATTTTTTACACTTCAGTTTATGTAGAGGAAAAATATGAAGTGGATATGAAATGTAGTACAGCAGGGGAGCACAGAATGTACATTGCCACCTTTATAACAAATATGTCTATATTAGAAAATGTTAAAAAAAACAACAACACAGAATACAGATACAAATATTAAGAGCACAGAAGAAAGAAAAGAAAGTGTCTATAATATAGAAATAAATAGTCTGGTTCTTAGGATAGAGGGTGTAAAAGTATATAAAATGAACACAGTTGATCCAATGTTAAAACACTAGCTCTAGACTAGAAAGTAGGGAAGTATTCCAGGAGCTAGTCAAATTTTATAACATGACAGGAGGCTTCATATTTGCTTAAATCTCTCTTTACTCGAACTCCACAGCAGCAAAAAACACAGAGAGTAAACGACCAATCAGAAAACAGAAAGGAAACCATATAACTCCAATCTACTGTCTCTGTCTCCTGTTTTTAGTTGGTGGCTGTGTGATTTAATTTATATTTACAGTGTTTGTCATATTTATTTATTTATTTAGGGACTTATTTATGTAGGTAGCTTTATGCTACCTCTGTCTAGTGATTGTCTGGGATCGTGGGGAGTTTTGTATTCTCTCTATCTCATTTGGCTTTACCCTTGGGGTTTTTCCCCCTTAGTCTGTCCCTTCAGTGATCCTACGCCTCCCTCAGGCCAAGATCACGGAATTCGGAAAGAAATCAGATGGATTATTTGCCAGGAACAGATACCACTCAGGGTTCTGGCATGAGTGGTTGGCTTCTTATACGCATCGATCCAAGCCATCTACCCAGGACCCCTTCATCTTTTGGATTGCTGCATCCTACTGAGAATGGACAATGTATCAGCGGTACAGTATATCAACCTCCTGGGGAGAGCCCGCTCGCGGGCACTGGCGGAAGTGACGAAGGAGATTTACGATTTCTATCTCCCAAGTGTGACGAACCTGACGGCAGACTGGTTCTCCAGACATTGGAGGGATGCCAGCAATTGGTGGCTACATCAGCCAATTTTCCTCGAAGTGGCACGCCGGAGGGGCCCACTCGCGGTGGATCTGTTCGCCTCCAGGAGGAAATTCCAGGTTTTGACTTATTTCAGCTGGCTCCCAAAAACCCCTTGGTATGTAGACTCTTGAGAGTCAAGACCCCTTGGTATGTAGACTTTTGAGAGGCATCAGACTGTCACGCATGCCGGCACCTAAATATGCATCTCTCTGGGGCGTGCACCGGGTTTTAAATTTCATACAGGAATGCCCGGATAATCATGATCTCTTTCTACGACAGTTGTCAGCCAAGTTTGCACTTCTTTTGTGCCTTGTATCTTTTCGTTGGGTCTCTGACGTCCGGGCTTTTGACATCAACGTGTTCACTTTTTCCCTGGAAGGGGTGACCTTTTTAGTGTCGAGAAGTCCGCTGCCTATAATCTTAATTTTATTAATGACAGGAGGCAAATATTTCCCACCCTTTTTTCCCGACCCTTATTTTGAGTATGTTCTCTTGTGTTTTGAGTATATTAGGTGAGATATGTTGCTTTTCAGATGTTTCTTAATGTTTATTAGATCACCATTCTGTTTTTATTACAGTTTAGGGCGGGGATCTGTAGATTTGATGGTGTTAACAAAGTTTTGCACTGGGAGGCTGCATGGTTTTTATACGTACATTTTGTTGGCTAATCACAATTTTTGATTCTGTTTCTCTCGTTTCAGTGTAAAGTTTCAAGGATGATACCACTTTCAAATGTCCAATTCGGTTGAAGAGTCTATGAGAGTCGTTATTTCTTCCAGGAGACGGACGGTTTATTATTTATATATTATTTTTTTCTGCCTGTGTTTGTTAATCGCAGCTTGAAAGAGGAAGTAGAGTGTGGACAAGTGAGTTATATGGTTTCCTTTCTGTTTTCTGATTGGTTGTTTACTCTCTGTGCTTTTTGCTGCTGTGGAGTTCTAGACACTTAAGCAAATATTCGCCTCCTGTCATTAATAAAGTTAAGATTATAGGTACACTAAAGCTAGCATAATCTACAATTACAATGAAATAAAATAATAATACAGTAGATATCAGCATTCAACACAAGACTGAATGATATATATATAGAGAAAGATTCATAAATAATAGGTTCAGAATGAGTCCATATGAAAAGTTCTGGTATTAAAAAATTGATAACTAAAAGTACAGAATATACAAAGTATAATAAAATGACAATATCAGTGCAATAGTCCACAGAATGTAGCAAAGGGAAAATCACACTAAGCTGTGCATTTAAGGGATGCACAGTTGTGGACCCCTATTGCAAATACGCTATAATTCACTGACTCTGTAAATATAAAAAGAAAAAAAATGAAAGAAACAGCAAAAGTCCAAAGAAAGAAAAAAAGAAGCAACACAGTACCTAGAATAACTGCTTGCTGATATAAAATATATAAAAAAAAAAATAAAAATAAAGGAGGGAAATGCTTCTTAAAAATCCACGTCTTTAATGAAAGTTACAATGACTAAAATAAGTTCACACAAAAGATAAATGAAAGAAATTCAATAGTACCAACAGTTGCTCGAGATCACTTGCACAGATGCCTCCTTTAGCGGCTCTCCCGGTGGATTTGACTTGTGGGAGCTGCAGTCCTCATTGTGGAATGTCTATCGTTGAAGTCGGTGTGTGGTTCACCCAGCGTTCCACCCGAAGCCTTACTCAATTTGAATTCCACCGATGGTAAAAAGGGACGATCCTCAGTGTCTTTCTGTGTGAATATCGACTCATGCATAGAGTACATAGAGCGTTGCCGTGGTAACTTTCTCTACTTGAAAGTGGATTTCGGTTGTGAATAGCACAGAGTCTCAGTGTGGTTACCTGCTTTAAGCGGATTATGAGGAATATCATCACTTCATCAGAGGCTACAATAATTGACAATTTCAATAAAAGATACTTATATGTCTGAATTGATACAAAACAGCTGTTACAAATCACATTTTGTCAGATAGACATTATACAGTTGATACTATAGCAGATCACTTAAAAAGCATAAGCCAAAGAACAGAAAGAGAAATAACAATAATACAAACTATAAGGAAGAGAAAAGAATAGTAGAATAGAAGAATATAATAAATGAGGTATATAAATAAAGATAAAAATAAAGTACTGCACTGCGAATAGATAAAATCAATACATATATATAAAAAGCAAGAGTCAGATTGTCACTCTTTAGTTGTTTGTTGCCATTATTGAGTTTCCTGAAATCGGCTTCCACCATTTTTTCAAAGACCCTAGTTGGTTCACTCTTGACATATTGTGGATAAAAAGTGGAGGTAGGGTGCAAATCATAGCCTTCTGTAGTTACTTGATTATTCAGTGTTTTGTCCATGAAAATTTTTTTTATAGGGATTTTAAGATTAATTTGTATAAGTCTATAAATATATTAAAATCCGAGCTCTTAGAGGTAGATGCAAATTTCAGACTTTTTTTAAAAAAGTAATAGGAGGACCCCTGAAAGACAATCCTATCACTGCTCACAACACAGGAAGTCCAATATCAAACCCATTTCAACAAGACATCTGTCTCCCATTTCCCCCAAACATCAATCTAAGATTTCAAGAACTAAACCTCAAGAGACATCAAGACATTCACAATCAATTCAGAATCCAAAACATCATGAACACCATCCTGGCTCAACATGCACTTCCCGCCCTGCAATACCATCAAGGGAAAGACCATCTATGACACGGACAGATGAACCAGGCCTAAGGAATCAAGAATTGAAATTACCATATTCTGATATCCCTCTTTCTCATCCACAACAAAATCCTTTGGAAGAAGAATACAGATCCCCTGATCGATGATCGAATGCATCTAACACCCAAACCATTAGAGAAAATGATTTTTTAGAGAAAAAGGGGAGAGTACCCCCAAGAAGATTCACAATCGAGGACTTCAGAACACCATGTCGAGAATAAAGAGAATGCTAGGAGAAATCGCAGAAGAACTAGAAAATCAAGAAGACAGAACACAACTGAAAATGAAGAAATAGCAATATTTAATTTATCAGACAAGATTTTAAATGATGGAGAATTATCACTTTAAAAAAAAGGTCTTAAATTTACACCTACCTCTAAGAAATTTACACCTACCTCTGATTTTAATATACTTATAGACTTACACAAATTTATCCGTAAAATCACAAAAAACACTGAATACTCAAGTAACTACAGAAGGCTATGAACATACGGATTTGCACCCCACCTCCACTTTTTATCCACAATATGTCAAGAGTGAAAACTTGTGCTGGCACCAACTGACAGCTCTAGGAATCACTCCCGTAACACTACAAAAATGTTGACTAAAGGTTTTACAAGATGCAAAAAATGCATAGGCTGTAGGAATAATCATATTCAAAATAATTTTCTTTCTTTAGACAACCAGAAAGAATACAGAGTGAAATCTGATATGGACGCAATACAACAGGGGTAATTTATTTACTCACATGCCCCTGTTTAAAACAATATACAGGGAGAACTAAAAGATCCCTGAAGATAAAGGTGTCAGAACACATAAGAAACATCAAAAAAGGATTGCCCATGCATAATCTATCAAAACACTTTAATGATATTCACGGAAGAGATCCAGGTGGTTTGAAGTTTTTACCGATCGAAAAAGTAAAAGTACACTGGAGAGGGGGGGATCTTGATAAAATTCTTGACAAAGCAGAAGCTAGATGGATCTACACTCTCAATACTTTATCCCCAAGAGGCCTAAATGTTGATTTTGAACTCAATGCATTTTTATGATGTTTTTTTTTATGTTTATGAGTACTCATTTATTTTCCATATTATTATACTATTAATAGGCCTCTACACACTTTTACATTTTTCTGTATTTTGTATTTTACTGTGAAATGTTATATAAGAATATTCTGGATTGTTTATTTCACCTATTTTTTATTTTATTTAATTTTATTCAGTCTTTCTTTTTAATTATACACTATAATTCTCCCTTTTTAAATTATTTATGCTTACTTTTGCTTTGTCTAGGTTCTGCATTTTTCCATATTGTTTGATTTTCTAACAAACATTTTATAACTTTTACTTTCTATTTTTATATTCTGATGAATTGCCACATCCTACTGGTATTTCTACATCTTGGGACTACCCAATTTACTAAATTATTCTATTCAGTTATTTTAATTTGAATTTTATTTTGATTTGCCTCTCCATACTTATATTGACTTTATCTCCATAATACATCTATTTTCTTATCACACTATGTGATTACTCACAGTATGTTCCTTGTCTTAGGAGTTACTTTTCTGGCCCCTGCTAGAGGTTATTTCTATTTTGATTTTAAGCTTATCGTTATTTATCTTATTTATTTTCTATCTCTATTTGTTCAATATTTAACATCTTGCTAGATGTCTATTTTACAAGTATTCCCGGTTTCCACCATATTTTTTAATATATATTTATTGATTTTATTTATTCACAGTGCAGTACTTTATTTTTAACTCCATTTATTTATGCTTTATTTATTTTTATCTTTATTTATATAACTAATTTATTATATTCTTCTTCTTCTACTATTCTTGTCTCTTCCTTATAGTTTTTATTATTTTTTATTTCTCTTTCTGTTCTTTGGTTTATGCTTCTCAAGAGATCTGTTATAGTATCAACTGTATAATGTCTATCTGACAAAATGTGATTTGTAAAAGCTGTTTTGTATCAATTCAGACATATAAGTATCTTTTATTGCTATTGTCAATTATTGTAGCCTCCGATGAAGTGAGGCTATTCCTCACGAAACGCGTAAGGCAGGTTAGCACTGAGACTCAGTGCTATTCACAACCGAGATCCACTTTCAAATGGAGAAAGTTACCACGGCAATGCTCTATGTACTCTATGCACAAGCCGATCTTCACACAGAAAGACACTGAGGATCGTCCCTCTCTACCATCGGTGGAATTCAAATGGGAGTGAGGCTTCGGGTGGAACGCTGGGTGAACCGCACGCCAACTTCACCAGCAGACATTCCACAACGAGGACTGCAGCTCCCACAAGCCACATCCACCTTGAGAACCGCTGAAGGAGGCATCTGTACAAGTGATCTCGAGCAAATTTTGGTACTATTGCATTTCTTTCATTTACCTTTTGTGTGTGAACTTATTTTAGTCAATGTAAATTTCATTAAAGACATGGATTTTAAAGAAGCATTTCCCTCCTATATTTTTTATTTATTCTTTATATATTTTCTATCAGCAAGCAGTTATTCTAGGTACTGTGTTTCTTCTTTTTTTCTTTCTTTGGACTTTTTGCTGTTTCTTTCGTTTTTTTCTTTTTATATTTACTGAGAGTCAGTGAATTATAGCGTATTTGCAATAGGGCTCCACAACCGTGCATCCCTAATATGCACAGCTTAGTGTGATTTTCCCTTTGCTACATTCTGTGGACTATTGGACTGATATTGTCATCTTATTATACTTCTTATATTCTGTACTTTTAGTTATCAATTTTTTAATACCAGGAACTTTCATATGGACTCATGCTGAACCTATTATTTATTAATCTTTTTATTTATTAATCATTCCCTGAATACATATACATATATATGTAATAGTTGTAATAGAAGGCTGCACTCACGGGTTCCATAAAATTTAACTTTTAATCAGTCTTGTTAACAGAATCAACCAACGTTTCAGTCCTACTTGAGGACTTTCATCAGGATTATACAGACAATGTGCAAAAGACAGTATATATATATAAATATATATATATAGGTTAAAATAAACTGTAAATAGACTCACCCCAGGTGCTCTGTGTTGTGGCCGGCGTCTAACCCGGAAATGTGAGCATGTGCGAGGCTAAACTCCGCCCCCAAAGTGAGGCCATGCATATGCGGCCATCGTTGTCATAGAAACGCGGCCAAACATCAAGTGTTGCGATCAGGATTCGGATATGGCAACTATGGATACCCAGATCCTTGAAATGAAAAGCAAATTTCTACAAAGAGGATATGATAGGCACATCCTTGATATAGTGCTACAAGAAGCACGGAATGCACGCACTCTTGAAGTAAGGAACAAGCCTTCTAGTTTGGTTTTCCCAATGCTATATCACCAATCCACTCTTCAAGTGGCATCGGTAGTTAGGAAGAACTGGAGGATCTTGTCTTGCGATGACACACTTCCAAAAGTGTTCAAAGATAAGCCATTGATATGTTATGAAAGGACAGGAATCTGAAGGACATGTTAGTCCATACGGACCCCTCCCAAAGTTATATTAAAACATCGAAGGAGCAAATAAGTTGGTTAGATGCCTTGGTTGCGTGACTTGTAGCCACATGACACCTGCAAGAACTTTTAGTCATCCCCATAACAACAGAAAATACACTATCAGATATACTATCACCTGTAAGACGACACATGTGATTTACAAATTATGTTGCCCTTGTGGCTTGTTCTACATTGGGAAGATGGAGACGGCCATCTGTGAACGGATCAGGGGACACAGATCGGCTATTCGACTGGCATACAGAGACAGTTACTTAGATAAACCTGTTGCAAAACATTTCTTTGAAATGAAACATCCATTAGCTACATTAAAATTTCTGGCGATTGATCACATCCCTGCCCCTAGGAGAGGGGGTGATCGGGGGAAGATGCTCCTGAACAAAGAGGCATACTGGATACACGAGTTGGACACGGTGGCCCCAAAAGGACTAAATTAAGCTTTGTCTCTACACTCTTTTGTGTAGTTTGAATCCATTCAGTTTTTATGACCCCTAATGCTATTTTAATGTGTGGTTCTATCTTTTCTTTTCTTTTCTCTTGTCTTTTTTTTACTTTTCTATTTTTCTTTTCTTTTCTTTTTGTTTCCATTAACTGCTGATTTTTTTTGGTTGTTGTTCTCAGCTTAGATGCAATGTTGCATGCTTTTCTAATAAAAGTACTTTAGGTATCAGTAATTATTTTAAGTGTTAAAAACACGTTATCTGATACCTGATACAAGAATATCTTTAGCTATATTGAGAATATATATTCCTTAAGCGATAGATGTAATTGTATTACCTAGTATATAATCTTTTTACGATTGTCAATATAGCAAGCAGTTGCAAGCTGTTTTATTTTAATATTTTTTTCTTTATATTGATAATGTTGTCTTGATAAGGTGACACAATATCTTATTCAGCACCAAAGCACTATATCACTTTAATAATTGTCACTTATATAGTCACAGCACTTTATACACTGATGGATTTTGCACCAACACTTTAAACAGCAGTTAACACTTTACTTCTTTATATATTGTTTTCTACACACCATTGTCCTATGATTCCCCTAGGTGTTTCACTACTGATAAAATGTACTATTACACTATATCTTATAGTAATACTAGCATGTATGATTGTAAGCTTAAGCCATATCAGATATCCATAGCACGTTACTATGGTAAAAATACATAATGTTGTTAGGTTAGGGTGCGGGTTAGCCCACCGCACATGCGCTCAGGATAGAATCCTGATCGCAACACTTGATGTTTGGCCGTGTTTCCATGACAACGACGGCCGCATACGCATGACGTCACGTTTGGGGGCGGAGTTTAGCCTTGCACATGTGCACATTTCCGGGTGAGACACCAGCCACAACACAGAGCACCTGGGGTGAGTCTATTTACAGTTAATTGTAACCTATATATATACTGTCTATTGCACATTGTCCGTATAATCCTGATGAAAGTCCTTAAGTAGGACTGAAACGTTTATTGATTCTTTTAACAAGACTGATTAAAAGTTAAATTTTATGGAATCCATGAGTGCAGCCTTCTATTACAACCATTTGGATGCTTGGAGCCCTGGTAGTGTACCCGGTCTTGGGAGTTAGAGTCTGAGGTACAGTTGTTTCTTATATATATTTATATATATATATATATATATATATATATATATATATATATATATATATATATATATATAATATATATATATATATATATATATATATATATATATATAAAAAACATCCAAATAGAAGGCTAGCACTCGAGGACATCGATACAAAAATAAAGACTTTTAATCCAACTTGTCAAATGGTCGACGTTTCAGTCCACAATTGTGAACTTTCCTCAGGACATGAAGGAATGTCCTGAGGAAAGTTCACAATTGTGGACTGAAACGTCGACCATTTGACAAGTTGGATTAAAAGTCTTTACTTTTGTATCAAAGACCTTGAGTGCTAGCCTTCTATTTGGATGTTATGTTTATGTGCAGCTGAGCACCGGGCCAATATTGAAAGGAGAGCTGGAGTGCAAAACTCCCAACGAATCGTATATATATATATATATATATATATATATATATATATATATATATATATATATATGATTCATTCTTGTGTTGAATTCTGATATCTACTGTATTACCAATTTATTTAATTTGTAATTTGACTAGCTCCTGGAATACTTCATCTTGCTATAAATATATCTATAAGTGTCTAAGGCAGTCAATGAATACAAGATTCAAGACTTTTTTTCATGTTCGTTGCGGAATAAACTCTAGTGATATATTTGATTTCCAAATGTTGACCTTTGAGAACTAATCTTTTTGAATTCATTATTTATCTAACAAATTTTACATGCTTTACGTGATCTAAACTGATTGAAGAATAATACAAGTTTTAAAATAAAGAAGCAAACCCTATATTTTCTCTTTTTTCCCTTGATGAAAACTACAAGCAGGTGCTTATTGGTTGTTATAGCAACAACACACCTCTCAGAAATGTAGAAACACAGAAATGTAGTTTCATATAAATTTGATGAATATTTTATATTCCTGCCAGAGTGTGAAAAACAGGTTTGCTGCATTAAAAACAGCCAATAAAAAAGATACTTCCTTGACAATATAGTTCTTCTATCTTTTTGTTTGCAGGGGCTATTATTGCTATTGTTGGTACAATGTAAACAGAGCAGGTAAACCAATGTACTACCCTTTTACTGCAAATACCAAAGAGAAATAATTTGACATCTATATTTTGCCACAGTTTAAGTTTAAGGGTATTAAAAAATAAAATTAAACTATGTGTTAAATTGTAAGAACAGTCGCTCATCCGATATCTGGATAAATAATGTAAATACAAAGGCTAATTATCCTTTATTTGTGGTCATGACTATGCCCTGCAGGGCAATGTGGATAAATCTCCGTACTTGATAACTGGAGACAAAAATACTATTTATGAAGGCAAGGGTTTTAAATAACCCACATAAGAGGTGGCTATTGTAGGAGGAGGCCAAAAAGGTGTATGCCCACATAACATTTTACAAGAGACCCACTTTGCTAAAGATAAGGTTGCCCCACTTTATGCATTAAACACTATTCCTTGATATTCCACTCACTCCAAAGGAAAACAAAATGTCGTACTTCTACAACATTACATTAATCTATAAAAAGCACAATAACTTTGTCCATAAATGACCCTAGGGACACTTCAATATATTAGTCAGATCCTTTTATGGAGTAAATCTCTCCATAGTAAACATATGCAGCTCTTAAGGTGATCCAATTTCCAAAGACAACTCCTAACCAACCTAGAACAATAAAAACAGGAAAAAGTAGTGATGTAGTAGTGATTTTCATGCATTTTCATGACAAAATTATAATTGTACCTGAAAACATGATGAATCTGGTAACTCTTGCATGTGCAGTGATTTCAATTTTTTACTATATCCACAGTTAGAATCCTCTTCCACTATTATTATGAGACCCCGAAGGGTCGCTTCTAGGAAACAAAGCAGCAACTTTAAATCACTGCTCCATGACCACAACGTTTAGGATATTTAACCCTTTAAGTCCGGAGGGCGTACATTTACGTCCTTTTTAAAGCGTCTCTAAACGCCGCAGGACGTAAATGTACGCCCTCCGGTTTTTATTTACTTACCCGGTCACCGGCGATCCCACGCCGGCGATCGCGGTTGGGGGGACTCCCAGGGAGCCCCCCGCGGCACCTCCGTCCTCTTCAGCCCCCCCGGGCCATGTGAGAGTGAGGACCATGCGAGGACCTCACAATCACATGGCCGGGATAGCTGGCTGCAGCAATGCCAGCAGGGGGACTAACTGTAATGACAGTTAGTCCCCCTGCTGGCTGAAATCAAATAAACAACAGTTAAAATAAGTGTAAAAAAAACCAAATATATACTTAGATCATATATATATATTATATATATGATCTAAGTATATATATACACATATACACACACACACACATACACTGTCTAGGTGTATTTTAATATTAATATACCGTATATACTCGAGTATAAGCCGACCCGAATATAAGCCGAGGCCGCTAATTTTACCCCAAAAAACTGGGAAAACTTATTGACTCGAGTATAAGACTAGGGTGGGAAATGCAGCAGCTACTGGTAAATTTCCAAATAAAATTAGATCCTAAAAAAAATATATTAATTGAATATTTATTTACAGTGTGTGTATAATGAATGCAGTGTGTGTGTATGAATGCAGTGTGTGTATGAATGCAGCGTGTGTTTGAATGCAGCGTGTGTATGAATGCAGCGTGTGTATATGAATGCAGTGTGTGTATGAATGCAACGTGTGTATATGAATGCAGCGTGTGTATATGAATGCAGTGTGTGTATGAGTGCAGCTTGTGTGTATGAGTGCAGCGTGTGTGTATGAGTGCAGCGTGTGTATGAGATCAGTGTGTGTATGAGTACAGTGTGTGTATGAGTGCAGCGTGTGTATGAGTGCAGCGTGTGTATGAGTGCAGCGTGTGTATGAGTGCAGTTTGTGTATGAGTGCAGTGTGTGTGTGTGTGTGTATGAGTGCAGTGTGTGTGTGTGTATGTGTGCAGTGTGTGTGTGTGTATGTGTGCAGTGTGTGTGTGTGTGTGCAGTGTGTGTGTATGAATGCAGTGTCTGTGTGGGTATGAGTGCAGTGTGTATATGAGTGCAGTGTGTGTATGTGTGCAGTGTGTGTGTATGTGTGCAGTGTATGTGTGTGTGTGTGTGTGTGTGTGTGTTGCAGTGGTGGGGGGGTGGGCAATTTTATTATTTTATTTTTTTATTTATTATTATTTATTTTTTATTTTTTTAATATATTTTTTTCATTATTATTTATTATTATTATATTTTATTTAATTATTATTATTTTTTTTCGTCCCCCCTCCCTGATTGATACATGGCAGGGAGGGGGGCTCTCCTTCCCTGGTGGTCCAGCATTGGCAGTTCAGTGTGGGGGGCTGTGGGGGCTGCAGAGAGCGTTACTTACCTGTCTGTATTATGGCAATGCAAATTGCCATAATACAGACTATTGACTCGAGTATAAGCCGAGTTGGGGTTTTTCAGCACAAAAAATGTGCTGAAAAACTCGGCTTATACTCGAGTATATACGGTATATATAATTATATATATATATATTAATATCAAATTACACGTAGACTGATACTGATTAAATATATATATAATTATTGTTATATATATATTTATATATAATATAAAAATATGTAAATACGTAAAAAAATAAAATAAAATAAAATAATTAAAAATAAAATATTAAAAAATATATAGATGTGTTTTATTTAGTTCTAAATGTTTTGTGATATTAATATATATATATTTATATCAAAATACACGTAGAACGAAATAATATAAATATCTATATACATAAATATATACATATATCACTATATATATACCTATATATAAATAAAAATATTTTAAAAAAATTATATATATATACGTATATATATACCTGTTACAGAGGCATTAGTTTTAATTGTGTACCTTTAAGTACTATTTTCACCTTTCAGACCTATTTGCAGCCGTTCGTATGGTTCAGCACGAATCCTTTGTGTAAACGTATAGGTGGCCGCCATTTCGGGACTTTGCACGTGTTCACGGCCATCTTACGTGCGAACAGCGGTGTTTGCCAGCAATCGTCTGGAACTGAAAACGAAGACGCAAACAGGCGAACACCGCTGAGACCTCCAGGATAACGCAACTTCGTGCTGGACCTACCGAACGGCCCACCGTTCGGTAGGATGATTACCCTTCGCTTGGGGAGTACAGCGACCCCCGGGATAACCATGGATGGCAAAGGGTTCGTGGAGTTTTTACGTACGAACGGAGACCGACCGCAAGGCCAAAACATGTGGAACTATTTTCGGCTAGAAAGTATGTGCGGTTGGTCAAAACTTTGGAAACCCATAACTCCCGAACTGTTCATCCGAACGGGCTGGTTTTCGGATATGTTGCTCCCCTGAACAAGATCTATACAGTGGTGTGATTTAAAGGGGTACCCCCTGGTTTTGGGGTACATCCAGAACTTGGTCGAAAATATGTACAGTATAATTGGTTTAACTGTTTATCTGAGGGGAGGGGATGTGTGGGTTACACCAAATGTGTGATTGGTGATGTTATGCCTCCCCCTGGGAGTGTCCTGTTTGCATGTAACCACAATAAAAATCAGGCTGGGCATCCCAGTCCTCAGTTCTTGTTTGACCCTCAAATCGCAGCCTTGACTCGCTTTGTGGGCAGAAGGGTATCCTAGCTGTGCTACAGCTAGTGGGATTATTCTACATTTACAGGACTCGTATGGAATACTATGGAAAGCAGCTTCTCCCCTCTTCAGAAATAGGAATCCAGACTACTAAGCGGTCCAGCTCTCAGCAAGACTAAGGATAACCGTAACAATACACATATGTATATATATACATATATTAATTCTACACATATATTTATGTAATAATTTTACATAATTAGGTATCCTAATTAATTACAATTAGCGGGACCTGCCTGACAACCCATGCTGAAAGTATAGGGAATTTAATTTGCTAGCACTATATTTAACCCTATAACTTTCCAAGACACCATAAAACCTGTACATGGGGGGTACTGTTTTACTCGGGAGACTTCGCTGAACACAAATATTAGTGTTTCAAAGCATTAAAATGTATTACAACGATGATATCGCCAGTAAAAGTGACGTTTTTTGCATTTTTCACGCACAAACAGCACTTACACGGACGGTATTATTGCTGCAATACTTTTTACTGTTTTGAAACACAAATATTTGTGTTCAGCGAAGTCTCCCGAGTACAACAGTACCCCTCATGTACAGGTTTTATGGTGTTTTCAAAAATTACAGCGTCAAATATAAGGCTTGTGTTTCATTTTTTTCACATTAAAATTCACCAGATTGCTTACGTTGCCTTTATGACCCCATGGTAGCCCAAGAATGAAAATTACCCCTATGATGGCATACTATTTGCAATAGTAGACAACCCAAGGTATTGCAAATGGGGTATTTCCAGTCTTTTTTAGTAGCCACTTAGTCACAAACACTGGCCAAAATTGGCGTTTTTTGCATTTTTCACACACAAACAAATACTAACTCTAAATTTGGCCAGTGTTTGTGACCAAATGGCTACTAAAAAAGACTGGACATACCCCATTTGCAATACCTTGGGTTGTCTACTATTGCAAATGGTATGCCATTATGGGTGTAAATTTATTTC
The DNA here is from genome assembly GCF_036172605.1 of Pelobates fuscus. Classification (NCBI taxonomy): domain Eukaryota; kingdom Metazoa; phylum Chordata; class Amphibia; order Anura; family Pelobatidae; genus Pelobates; species Pelobates fuscus. The sequence goes on along the minus strand of NC_086322.1, from coordinate 124,205,219 downwards.
CTGGGCTACTATACAGTCTCAAAGGCAACGTAACCAATCTGGCGAATTTTAATTTCAAATGTAACACGCTGTATTTGACCCTGTAACTTCCCAAAACACCATAAAACCTGTACATAGGGGGTACTGTTTTACACATGAGACTTTGCTGAATACAAATATGTGTATTTTATTGCAGTAAAAGCAAACAGTATTATGACATTGACAGTTAAAATGTCATGTAGAACTAAAAAAAAACAAAAAAATCTTATTTTCTCCCATTTTTTTCATATTAAATTATGTTTCATAGCTAAATATTTGATAGTAAATGAAAGCCCTGTTTCCCCTGAATAAAATGATATATAATAAGGGGGGGTGCATTTAATATGAAAGAGGTGAATTACGGTTGGACAGACATATAGTGCAAATGCCAGGTTTTGTTTACATTTTGTTTCGTTCACAACTTGTACATTTGGCTGCGGTCTTAAGGGGTTAAAGGGTGCTGGACCATGATGCTTGAGAATATTACTTCTACTAATTGGTACATAGTTTATACTCATGCATTGATATTTTTCTATACTCTTGTGATTTTGTTTGCCTATGCTTACTGATGTAAGCTATGGACTGATCTCTTTGTTGGTCCACAGCCCTGTGGTATTGACTTTCAAACTAGACTCACCTATTTCAAAATGTAATAGATGGCAAATTAATAAACGCCATCTTCAATTGGAAGCTACATATACTTTTGTGTCTGATACATTGCAGAAATATTTCACACATAACACACACAGTGGTGACAGTATGGCCACACTATGGATAGCTCATCATAAGGCTATCATCAGAAGCCAGTTTATATCATATGCTTCACCTAATGCAAAAGTCAATTCATGCAACTTGTCATCCCAGCAAGGAAAACTCAATTTATTCAATGTGCCAATCCAACATAGCAGATGTGTCAACCAAACATAAACAACACCTCTCAGAGTTGATAGCTCTCTAAGGTTAAATTGCAAATCGCCCAAATGCAGTTACTCAAGACAGAGCATATGCTCAGACATATTGAATCGCTCTTTCATACTAATGGCAATAAAGTGTAAAAGTTTATAGCAGACAAGCTTAAATGACAATTAAGTAATCAATTAATTAGTAATGTATTAAATTAACAGGGAAACAAGGTACATGACCCCATAAACATGGCAATATGTGTCCAATTTTATAAGTCGTAATATAACCACAGACTCAAGACAGCTACTATTCAACACAGGATGCCTGGGATTACCACTATTGTTAATTCTATAAAGTTACCATCCCTGATGGCTGAACAATGGGCTACTTTATTGGAGCCCATAGCAGAAGAATAAATACAGAAAGCATTATCATTTATCCCCATGTGGAATCCCAGGACCAGAAGGGTACACAGTATACTAATACTATAAAAAAATTAGCCAAATTTTGTTACTGCATCTTAACTTCCTCTTCTCAAATTTTATGGCAAGGGAACCAGTTATCCCTAAAATGTTATCAGCCTTTATAGTAGCACAACCAAAACCAGGAAAGCCACCAATAAAGTGCGCTAAATTTGAGACCTATAGCCCTACTAAACACAGATTGCAAATTGCACACCAAAATATTTTTAAACAGGTTAACACAAAGCCTTTCCCACCTGATTGGAGGGGATCAGACTGGCTTTGTCAAGGGATGCCTTTCACAATTACCAACGGAACTCGCCAGGGCTGTCCCCTTCCCCTTTCATCATTACTCTATGTGCCTACCCTAGGACCCCTAGCATGTACTATTAGGGATGAGCAAGCAGTAAAAGGCATAGCAGTTTGGAACATGACACAGCAGGAACTTGTGTTATTAGTGGAGGAAATTATGTTCATTTTGGGCAGTCCATTAGACTCCCCACCAAAATTACCTGATATCCTTGCTAGATGCACTGCAGTATTCTTATGAAAAAATACATCAGGCAAAAACACTAGACCTCTCATATAAGTTTGACTGCAAGTCACCTACAATGCACTACCGGGATATCGACATATGTCTCAATGTATTCTCAATCCCCGCCTTGAATTGGACAAGAATTTGGAAGTGAATCCACACCATTATGTTAAAATCGAAGATCAAAATTATGTTATTGCCACAATTGTTATATTTGTTTAAAATCATCCCTCTCCTTTTCCCTCTCTTCTAACTGAGAAATATCCAAAGGCAATTCAATCAGTACATACACATATTTAAGAGACAATGCCTAGAGTTGCCTATTCTCTGCAGACACAAACTTGGAAGGGGAGCGGGGGGACGCAGGTTCTACTGAACTTACTGCTATATTATAGAGCATCAGATCTAGCTCAAGCCATTCTATTTCTTGCCCCTAAGGGGTCCTATCTCTGGATAGATATGGAAGAATTGCATCTCCATCTGGAGAGATTATTCCATTACGTTTGGTCAAACACCTAACATACGGATGATTTCTTACCCATTCAATCCACAAACCACTCTTGGTCTGTATGACGCACAGTAGTGACATGGTTCTCTTCTTGGAGCCCGCTGTCCAAAATTGTCCCCATACAATCATTCCACAAGTTGATTCCACATCTAGATCTTTCCCAGTGGGTGATGAAAGATATTTCCACAATAGGACACCTCTTTGATAAACAATCAATTGTTCACTTTGAATTTCAAATGGAAACAATGGGAATAACCCGTAGGGATTTCTTTAAATACTTACAAATGAAACACTATATATAAACATTGAAAAAGCAACCAAAGAGACAAATAGGGATCTAGCTGAGGTGGAATTAATGACATAAAAACTACCTAAAGTAGAGGGAACCATTTCCACTTGTTACTACACATTATTAGATAATAACTGGAATAAATTATTTGTAAACCTCTATTAGGCTAATGCTTCCTCTGTAGATACAATATGACTGAGGTTTAATGTATGTATGATACATGACAACTGCAGTATGTTTATTGTGTAATCCTGAAATTATATTTTGTACTGTTCTGAAACTCCAATAAAAAATTTAGTTAAAAAAAAAAACACTGATACACAAAAATAATTTTCAAAAAATGTACAAACAAATAATTCCACCTTCACCCTCAAGCACGACTGGCTGTAAGCCTTTGCACACAATGATCTGCCTTTAAAGGGACACTATAGTCACCAGAACAACTACAACTTATTGATTTTCTTCTGGTGAGTAGAGTCATTACCTTCAGGCTTTTTGCTGTAAACACTGTCTTTTCAGAGAAAATGCAGTGTTTACATTACAGCCTAGTGATAACTTCACTGGCCACTCCTTAGATGACTGTTAGAGATCCTTCCTGGGTCATGGCTTCCTAAAATGCATCCACACATTCAGTGTTTCCTCCCTCTGCATGCAGACACTGAACTTTCCTCACAGAGATGCATTGATTCAATTCATCTCTATGAGGGGATGCTGATTGGCTAGGGCTGTGTTTGAATTGTGCTGGCTCTGCCCTTGATCTGCCTCCTTGTCAGTCTCAGCCAATCCTATGGGGAAGCATTGTGATTGGATCAGGCTACCATTCTGCTGATGTCAGCAGATTTTTTTTCTGAGGCAAATAGCATGCAGAGCTACAGCTTCAGGCTTGAATACAAGTAAGAATTTGCTATATTTAGGGAGGCATGAGGAGCCCTGAGGGGCTAGATGGTGGTTTTAACACTATAGGGTCAGAAATACATGTTTGTGTTCCTGACCCTATAGAGCTCCTTTAATATTCAAATAGAGTGCTGTGATTGACTGCTTGGATGTCAACCAATGTTGTAACAATTATTGTGTTTTTTTGTGTAGAAAACTTTCAGTAAGTAAAAAAAAAAGAATAAGTACAATCCTAAAACAATGTTTAAGATTAATATAAAATCATATAAATGCATTGAATTATAGCTTAAAATCATAATAGTGCCAAAACCAATTGTATATACTGACCTAATATTCATGCATGCCATGTAAGCTAAAAAAATGTCAGTCTAGTTTAAAAAATAGCTTTTATTTATTATACACATTTTCTAAATAAATAGAAAGATGCTAAAGTCTAATATATGTATCGTAAAATGTGAGTGATTACATAAAGATTCTGAAAACAAAACATTTTTTATGACTTAATATGTCTTACAAAATGGAAACAAATGTATGTGAAAAATGTGTTATGTTTTTAACGTGAAAAAAAGAAAGGGCAAGAAGGACATGATTCATTATTCTGCTATCGCACAATGACCACAACAATTTGTGTATTATTTCACCTGGAGAAACAAATCTATTTACAATTAAAATAATTCAAAAATGGTCAAAGTAGAAAATAATTTTAAATATATGTCTTTATGAAAATATACTCAATATAGACTTATTTATCTGTTCATAATACCAAAAAACAAACAAAAAAACAAAAATGACATTTCCTTTATTTTTTTTTCCATGTGATATTTTGTTTTTCTTGTTATATGTAATTGTTTCTTTGTATAAAAATGCAAGTATCTCTCTTACCGGTCATTGCTTGCCTTCTTTCACCTTTATATCACCTTACCAACAACCTTAATTTCCACCACCTTGCACTGCTCCTACTCTGTCAGTTATCATTTTTTTCATATCCTTATTTCTTTTTATTCTTAACCCTTGTACCAACTCATGTCTCCCCATATTGTTTCAGGGAAATTATTTTTTTGACTTCATAAAGAGAGAATATATACCCTTGAAACATCATTGAAAGGGTTAAAAATGAAGTACATGACTACTGTAAATGGACAAAACTATATTATTAGAATTAACAATTGTTAAATGTCAGCTTAAAAGTAAAACCTGTTGCAGATCATCAAAGAAATAACCTTTTAACCTCTGGTTACCGAAATACATGTTGTTGGTTGCTGAATAAGCAATATCGTGTTTAGCTGATGTAATTTTGTCATGTTACTTTTGCTGTAACTTCTGTCTTTAAATATATTTGCCTGACCATTAATACAATGGTAGTAGCCCAAATTGAAACACGTTGTCTGTGTATCACTGAAAGGCTCTCCCTGAACGTTCGGTCCAAAAGTGAGGTGCATGGTACACTTTGCCCAGCAGAGTAAAATGATCCCAACTATTTGGTGGCAGTGGGTGGGCTCTACACAGAGGGTGAGTAGATATTTTTTATAATCCTTACCCTCTCTGTGGATTAAGGTAAATATCGTATTTGGGATTTTAAGGTGTGAATAAGGTCACGCTGGTGGTCAGTATGGGTTAAAGTCCCTCAACTACCAAGGAAAGAGCGTTAAAACCTTTCTCAGATATGTCAGAATGGGTTTAAGTACCCAACTGGCAAGGAAAGGGCTAACAGTCCCTTTCAGAGGTGTCAGTAAAAGTTAAATTACTCTTAACTGGCATAAGGTAAATTGTAAAATCCTTGCCCTGTATAAGGGTCCATGCACCCACTGGAGGACATTAGGTATTATTAAGGTATAACTGATAACCTTCATGTTTGCAGTTTTTACAGTGTTAAGTTTCCTTTTCATATTTTGTAGTATACGTTTTGTGACCATGGACAGGAGAATAGGTTTAATTAATTAATTACTTGTACCTGCCTGGCCTTATGGACACTCAAAACTGACCAGTCTTTTGAAGGGTAAGCCAGCCCATTATCACTTGGCAATAGATTATTTTTTTATTATTTTTTTTATTTGTATTTTATTGGGTATATGCCTCATCTTGTCTTAGGCTATGGTTTGGGGTATGTCATATCAATGGAGTCTGTGTTGTTCGGCCATGTGGGTATGTGTGGGCTGGTCCTGAGTTGGTGAGTCTCGTGCTTCCGGTGTCATGTGTGCTTGGATAGTCGGCCAGTGGTGAGTCAGGGTATTTACAGTCTATGGCCTTAAGTGAAAACTGGACCGAGTGGAGGGAGTCCAGGAGGTTTACTCACTGTGCCTTGTGGTGTCATCTGGGTGAGTCGCCTAGGGCGCCTATGGGTGAGTGTTGTATGGTGCAAGTCTGTGGGCATTCTAAATGTGGTGTGGTAGGTGTTGGTTCATGCTGCTAAGTTACGACTAGTCGTTGGCAGGAGTCATCTGTCTGTGGCTGGTCGGAAGGGGTGTCCTTCATATTTGGTTATATAGTCCCGGGGAATCATCCGGTAGGTTTCTTTTTTTAATTTGGTCGTCGATTGTTCGCGTCCGGCTGGTTGTCGGGTTCTTTCCCCCTCGTATCCCTCACAATTGGTCTGGTTTGTATCTCTGGAGGGCAGGTGCAGTTGGTGGAGGAGTTGGGTGCCATCTTCCGCCGAGGTGAGGGTGAGTAGCTCGTCTCCTCTCTGAACTTGCAGGGATCCGTCGTTTCCCCATCTGTAGTGGATTTTTGCTTCTCGGAGCTGTCCCGCTGTTGGTGCAAGCTGTTTCCGCTTCATCAGTGCCACGAATGGAATGTCTCTATAGATCGCCACTTTTTGCCCCTCAAGGTGTATGTTGCCAAGTTCTCTGGAGCGCACCAGTATCTCGTTCGCACGGCTACATCTGTGGTCACAACTATGGTGTCCCTTGGTGCATCTTTTGAAGCCGTCGCTGCTTTTCGGACTCTGAATGCTGTGAGTAGGGCTCCTTGATCTTTGCCACCTTTAACTCCTATGCTGGCTATGAGTTTCTGTGCAAATCGTAGGAGGTCTTCCCCTCCAATTGTTTCCACGATGCCCCTAAGACGGACATTCCGCTGTCTGTGTCTCTCCCCCAATGTTGTGACTGTTCTGGTGAGGCTTTAAACTTGTTTCGTGAGGCTCTGTACGTGGTCTTGGGTAGCATGCAGGTTGTGGTCTCCTTTTTCTTCTCTATTTTCCACCTCTTTGACTCGTGTCTGTAGGGCCCCCACCTCCTGCCGTGTCTCCCTGATATCTGCTTTCCAGACTTCTCTCATCTCCTGGAGTAGGTCCCTTATGTCTCTTTTTGTCACCGGGGCTGTGTCTTCTTCTGACCCTGAATCCCATTATGTCTCTGCCTGGGCTGAAGAGAGGCTCTCATCTTCGTCGTGAGAGTCCTCTGAGGCCTCCTCTTCTCTGCGCGCCTCTGGCGCCATTTTGGATGCCGTCGGCGGTGTAGGCCACTCGAATGATAGTCTGATGTCAGCCTGTTTGTGCCTCTCCGGTGGACGGAATTTTTAATTTTTTGCCCAATGTTGGTCTCTGGGGTGAAAGCGTGTTCTTGGCTCTTGTTGTGGAGTCTCAGCGTTCGTATTGGTGATAGTTTTTTTATTTTCTGGTCGGAGCTCAACATTCATGTGTCTAGTCTGTTTGCTGGTCAGCCACGCCCCCCCAGATTAAACATTTTTTGTGTCTAAAAAGGTGCAGAATGGTACAGGGAAAAGCTAGCTCTGTGTTTCATGGTAAACAATGTGTATATGGTTTATGATTTGGCTGTCACATCCTTTGAGAATAATTTTGTTTGATGTACATGCAATATGAGAAGCAAGTCTTAAACTGAAAATTTTGTCCACCATCTCTCGAAGGGTGATGCACTAGTGGGTTATTTGTAAAAGATGAGGTTGAAACAAGGAAAGCAGTTTAATTGATGCTTCCCCAGTTTATCTCATGCAACTAAATGTAGCATTTTGAGTATTTTGTATTTAACTAGGAAAAATTACTCAGAAAAAATGTGTGGCGAAACCAACCTCGCCACTGGGCCCTGGAGAAGCCTGTTTGCTAGCCTCCTACCTGCTGACTATGGCCCCTGGGTTATTTGGGGCATATTGTACTGTATATTGCTGCTACTGGCCCTTTTAACAGCATCTATGGACATATTGGGACTTTTGGGACTACTGTCCCTTTAAGACTGTGATACATACTCTAGTGTACTGCCTGTAATATTATATGTGTATTAAGTTTAACCTGGGATATGTATGCAGCATTCAGCTGATTGTTCGGTAGAATCACTCCATTTATTATATTGAGTGAAACTACCGAACAACCAGACCACCCAGGAATAAGTGTGCCTCCAATTACAGTTTGCAACAATGTTGCAAACGGGTAATTGGCAATCAGTGTAATGTATTCTTTGTCCTCTGGGTGGCCGCCATTCGGGAAACAAACACGTGGCGGCGGCCATCTTAAACTACCGAACAGCGGTGTTTTGCCGTCGAGTGTCTGGAACTAAAATCGGACACTTGACTAGGCAAACACCGCTGAGACCTCCATACTTCCAGAAATTCGTATAGAAACTACCGAATGACCCGCCGTTCGGTAGAAAGAACCCCATAAACAAGGGAATTCATTCAAACCCTCTCCAGGCTCTATAACACAGGCAATTCGCCTGTTTTCATTCCCTTGTTTGTGACCGACCGCAGGGCCAAAATGCATGGAACTGTTTTCGGATACTTTACCCATGCGGTCGGTCAAATCTTTAGAACCCCATATCTCACGAACCATTCATCCGAATTACTTGAATTTTGGATATGTTGTCCCCCTGAATAAGGGCTATCCAGCGATGCTGGATTTAAAGGTGTACCCCCGGGTTTTGGGGTACATCCAGAACTTGGCTGAAAAAGTGTACCGGATAATTGAGTTTAATGTTATCTGAGGGGAGGGGATGTGTGGGCTGAACCATGTATGTGATTGGTTATTTTATGCCTCCCCCTGGGTGTGGCCTGTATGTGGATTAGTGTAATAAAAGCCAGGCTGGATGAGCCAGTCCAGAGTTCCTGTTTTACCCTCAAAGTGATGTGTCGTCTCATTATTGGGGGAAGGATTTAATGTATGCTGTTCCAGTTGACTGCTAGGAGTACAAGCCTATTCGTATGGTTCCTATTCAATGGTCTACAGCATTCATACGCTTGGGAGAATTTAAAGGTTTCTCGGATTCGGTGATTATGGTGTCTGCCAGAGTGCTTGGAGTCCTCAGGAAGCGCTAGGAGCATCCATTAACGGAGGTACTCAGTCGGGGTGCCAGGTGATCCGTTACATTGGTGGCAGCGGTGGGATGGCGTCCTAGTGCGAGGTAAAGCAGCTCGGAGACACAGTACGTTTGGATTTACAAATTGAGGGCAACGCTAGCAGTCGTGCAGCGCCCCTGGGAGCAGACTAGTATGGAAGGTTCTGGCTCTGGAGATGATTGGCTGGCCGAGGTGAGGCAGCGAGTGGCCGAGTATGGGGATGATATACCCATGGAGACACGCCGGGTGATCTGGAACCAGGTCATGGCCGAGCGAAACACAAGGCTGGACCGAGAATTCCGGTTGGCGAAAGAGAGGAAGTATGCTCAGCAGCAGGAGCGTTACAGCAGCCGAGTAGATGCTGCATCCGAGGAGGTTAGCCGTCTTTCCCTGAGGCGGCGGGAGGAACCCGAAGTGGGGGTCCTCATAGACTGGTCCTGTGAGGAACCACAACAGGCAGGTAGAGATGGGACCAAGGTCTCTCCACCGGGCCCACCGGGATGCTGGGCAGCCGGCCCAGATCCCCAGCAGCAGCCAGAGTTGCCAGGTGGGGAAGCAGGTGGCCCTTACTCACAAATGTTGAGGGGCCTCACGGATTGGTCCTGGGAAGACCCACAGATGGCAGGTGGAGATGGGACTGCGGTCTCTCTACCGGCCCTACAGGGATGCTGGGCAGTCGGCCCGGATCCCCAGCGGCAGTGTGCGTTACAGGGAGCTGAAGGTGCCGTTCTTGCTCCCCAGCGGCAGTCTACGGTGCAGGGAGAGGAGCCTGTTATCCCCTCTCCCCAGTGGCTGAAGGTGTGTAAGGGAGAGGAGTTTGTTATTCCCTCTCCGCAGCGCAGCTCACCAAGGGGAGACAGTAAGCCCCTCACCAGCGCAGATGGGACAGTGGTCTCTGCGCCCTGCCTACAGGGAGTACAGAGGGTCAGCCCTGCTCCCCAGCGGCTGAAAGTGTGTAAGGGAGAGGAGTTTGTTACCCCCTCTCCCCAGCGGCAGCTTAGCACACCAAGGGGAGACAGTAAGCCCCACACCAGTGCAGATGGGACCGTGGTCTCTGCGCCCGAGTTACAGGGGGCAGAGGTAGTGGGTCCAACCCCCCAGCAGCAGCGTGATTTATTGGGAATTGGGAGCCCAGTCTCCACTCCCCAGCGGCAGTGTGATTTGTTGGGAATTGGGAGCCCAGTCTCCATTCCCCAGCGGCAGTGTGAATTGCAGGGAATTGGGAGCCCAGTCCCCATTCCCCAGCGGCAGGCTGAGTTACAGGGGGCAGAGGTAGTTGGTCCTACCCCCCAGCAGCAGAGTGATATGCCGGGAAGGCAGTGTGAAGTGCAGGGAGAGGAGAGCAGCGTCCTCCCTCCCCAGCGGAAGGCTGAGTTACAGGGGGCAGAGGTAGTTGGTCCTACCCCCCAGCAGCAGCGTGATTTTTTGGGAATAGAGAGCCCAGTCTCTATTCCCCAGCAGCAGGACACTGAATTGGGAGGAGAGACAGTCGGTCTCCCTCCACAAAGACTGAAAGTAGGCATGGGAGAGGAGATTGTTACCACCTCCCCCCAGCGGCGGATCATCAATGGGCAGAGTGTTCTAATGGGAGAAGAGATTGTTACCACCTCTACCCAGCGGCAGCTTAATGTACCAGGGGGAGACTGTAAGCCCCACACCTGTGCAGATGGGACCGTGGTCTCTGCACTTCCAGCACAGGGGGTAGGGACGGTCGGTCCTGCCCCCCCACAACAGGGCTGTTTAGCCAAAGGGGAGACAGTCGGTCTCCAGCAGCAGAGCTGTGTAACTCAAGGGGAGACAGTCGGTCTCCAGCAGCAGAGCTGCGCAGCTAAAGGGGAGGCAGTCGGTCTCCAGCAAGGCTCCAACCAGACTACTCCCGTAGTAGTGCTGGCACCAGTCTGCCCACTCTGCCCACTCAGCAACCCACCAAAACAGCCTACCAGTGTCCCACACAGCCGGGGTGAGGCACCTGGACCTGGACAAGTTTTTCCATTACTCAGGTGTAGTAACCATTCATTGTGGGTGGACTGTACTGCTGTTTCTGTTTTGTGGGTGGGCTGCTGGACTAACAAGGGCACTGACCGGCAAGAGGTCAGGTACCCTGTTAGTCTGTTTGGAAAAGGGGAGAAATGTGGCGAAACCAACCTCGCCACTGGGCCCTGGAGAAGCCTGTTTGCTAGCCTCCTACCTGCTGACTATGGCCCCTGGGTTATTTGGGGCATATTGTACTGTATATTGCTGCTACTGGCCCTTTTAACAGCATCTATGGACATATTGGGACTTTTGGGACTACTGTCCCTTTAAGACTGTGATACATACTCTAGTGTACTGCCTGTAATATTATATGTGTATTAAGTTTAACCTGGGATATGTATGCAGCATTCAGCTGATTGTTCGGTAGAATCACTCCATTTATTATATTGAGTGAAACTACCGAACAACCAGACCACCCAGGAATAAGTGTGCCTCCAATTACAGTTTGCAACAATGTTGCAAACGGGTAATTGGCAATCAGTGTAATGTATTCTTTGTCCTCTGGGTGGCCGCCATTCGGGAAACAAACACGTGGCGGCGGCCATCTTAAACTACCGAACAGCGGTGTTTTGCCGTCGAGTGTCTGGAACTAAAATCGGACACTTGACTAGGCAAACACCGCTGAGACCTCCATACTTCCAGAAATTCGTATCGAAACTACCGAATGACCCGCCGTTCGGTAGAAAGAACCCCATAAACAAGGGAATTCATTCAAACCCTCTCCAGGCTCTATAACACAGGCAATTCGCCTGTTTTCATTCCCTTGTTTGTGACCGACCGCAGGGCCAAAATGCATGGAACTGTTTTCGGATACTTTACCCATGCGGTCGGTCAAATCTTTAGAACCCCATATCTCACGAACCATTCATCCGAATTACTTGAATTTTGGATATGTTGTCCCCCTGAATAAGGGCTATCCAGCGATGCTGGATTTAAAGGTGTACCCCCGGGTTTTGGGGTACATCCAGAACTTGGCTGAAAAAGTGTACCGGATAATTGAGTTTAATGTTATCTGAGGGGAGGGGATGTGTGGGCTGAACCATGTATGTGATTGGTTATTTTATGCCTCCCCCTGGGTGTGGCCTGTATGTGGATTAGTGTAATAAAAGCCAGGCTGGATGAGCCAGTCCAGAGTTCCTGTTTTACCCTCAAAGTGATGTGTCGTCTCATTATTGGGGGAAGGATTTAATGTATGCTGTTCCAGTTGACTGCTAGGAGTACAAGCCTATTCGTATGGTTCCTATTCAATGGTCTACAGCATTCATACGCTTGGGAGAATTTAAAGGTTTCTCGGATTCGGTGATTATGGTGTCTGCCAGAGTGCTTGGAGTCCTCAGGAAGCGCTAGGAGCATCCATTAACGGAGGTACTCAGTCGGGGTGCCAGGTGATCCGTTACAAAATGCAAATGCATGACCACTAAAAGGATCCTTTAACATTTTAAGTTCTAAAGAGCATCTATTTACAGGATTAAAGCCTAGTGTAGCCAAAATAGCTTGCATATATGCAATAAGTAAATACGAGTTCAAAACAACAATTCTAAGGGAAAAGCCCACTATATAAAGGGACCCTTTTGATTCTAAAACAGGTGACAATTAATTAAGTATAATAAGATGATTAAAAGCATACAAGGAAATATGAGTAGAAAATGTTATATAACATGTTGATTTAATGGTATACCTTACAGAAATATGTCATGATATTTTGAATACTGCAGTTGGTATGTATTGTGTGTAAATGTGACTGTGTCATTATGTGGGTTGGATACCCATCGCTACAGCAGAAGGTATGCAAATATATCTCAAATTAAAATATGGAGTATTGCTGTAAGAGTGTTGTTTTTCTCAGGCATATAACTAATCAGTTTATTGTAATCTATAGATAAAGACAGAGATACTAGCTTAACAACTTATTTAATACTGGTTTTCTGTGTTTGGGCTGTTGCATACTATGGTCATTGATGCCACTCAATAGTAGTGGGAGTTGGAGTATTTTTAGCTCTGATGAGGAGACAAACAATAGGGTAATGGGTTAATAAGTCTGTGTGTAAGATTAGCAGCACCCCTGCCCTTTCTTTTTACTCCCTGTGTAACAGCTGACCCTCTGTCAAACTGTAGATTAAAATGCAGATGTCATTAAAAGATAGTAACACAGCTAAAAAAAAAAAAGGAACTTATTTTGTTTATTATTATTATTTTATTATTTATATAGTGCCATCAGATTCCGCAGCGCTGTACAATGGTTATAAAACTAAGGACATTTGTTAAAGATCCTGTTGATGTTTTATTCGTGATATAAAATCCAGAGTAAATTATTTATATACCTCTGTGTGCTTAGCGTAGATTTTAGTGTTAGTCCTACATTTTGGGCTAGAGTTAGGACTAGAGCATCTTTGGTCATAGAACAGCACCAGACATTTTCTTTGCTGTTTTCCTTAAATTCAAACTTTTTTCTATTCTCCCTTTTTAGTTAGTCACATTCTTCAGAAAACTACACTGATTCCAATTTGCAATTTCATCCCTGTATTTACTAACACATTCCTTGACACTCCACAGTCCCATCTTTTCCTGAATCTAAAGGTCCCTTTTCTTGAAAATCTTACAGTTGAAATCATCTAACTTTTTATATCATTCCTTTTATTACACTTTCCACGCAGTCTACTGATTGACTTGCCATATCACTTGTCATTACAGCACTCATGAATTAATCTTATCTGATTATATTATTTGTTATCTACTTTGCCCACTGAAGATATTATCACCAGTCTATGCAAAGCACAATATTCATTGGCAGCATAACACAAATGTCCTCATAAATGAATACACACATACACATGCATACATCATACTAACATGCTATTGTTTGTATATTTTTGTATAACATGTTATTGTGTAGTACATATACAGATAAGCTAATCTCTCATTTCATGACTGTGTTATAATGGAATTATCTTAAGCTAGGAAAGATAAAGTGGATAATCATAAATATGTGTGATACTTAGTCTTTTATGTTAACATCTATAATAATACTATTTTACCTCTGCATTGTAAGTTTCTGGTGCATTATCTAACTTTATGAAGACTTCAGTAATTCTCCGTTTTCAGATATTATCATATCAGCAGGAGCCAGGCACAGACTGTTATCGAGTTTTTCGATATAGTACATCAATGGATTTAGAAAACCCAACGGAGACACAGAAATATACAATAATAGATTCCACTTGAATCAGAAACTCCTTCTACAAAGCTAACACTTTGATCATTTTCTACTTGATCAAAGTATTCTTTGAAGTTATTTGAAGGATTATAGAACTGGAAGTGTATTTTACTTGTAGATATGGGATAGGTACCAACAGCTAACTTGTTAAAAAAAAAAAAAAAAGGACAGGTCTACAAGAAAGTGAAATATGTAAATTACAAAAAAGACAATATATTGATCTCATCAAACATTAAAGTTATTATCTGAACATCAATAACAATGAAAAAGCTAAAGATGTGTAAATACTTCAAAACACTTTAAAACATCCTAAATGGTATTATCATGAAATGTGCAGTTTTTGGCTTATATGTTTACAAAAGAAGAACTAAGGAATTTATTTCAAAAAGACTATTCGTATTCAAAGAACAAAAAAAATAAAAAAATAAAACTGAAAAAACATGTTTAGAAGCAGAAGGTAAAGTGTTTCACTAATTTTCAGATGTCTAGTATATCAAGCACTAATCCTTGATTCTAACAACATGATAATACTAGGAAGCTGTCAAGGGCTCAGGACTTAGACAGGGTCCCTGGAACCATGAGTTTGTTTGGCCCTATTAACCATTTATATATGAAAAATGAAGGTGAGGCACAGACTGGTTACCTTCCTAGGGCCCCGGGTTTGTCAAACTGTATTGATATATTTGCAATATATATAAAATATAAATAGTCTGTCTAGCTCCTGGAATGTATGCAGAATGTTAGGATTAACATATATTTTCTTACACTGAAAATGTGAAAATAAAAGGGCTATGAATTTATTACATAGTTACATAATTAATAACAATGTTCTCAACATATTCCTGAAAATTATCCCTTTATAACCTTTTAAATACTTTCCTATCCATAGATGTTAAGCTAGCAAGTCTATTATTTCCATTAGTAGTCTTATGAACAATAAAAATAACAGTTAAACAGGAAAACAACATAAAATACAAGTAGAGATCAATATGTTCAGCATGTCTTATTTATTGACAATTATATATAATCATTTATCATTTTATGTATATGTATAAACAGTGAGCTGTAATAAACTAAAAACTGCCTAACGTATAAAGTAAATTTCTTTAATCTGTTGAAATAAAAGAACAGATGAAAGCAAACAAGGGACTCATTACAACTATATTATAGATCACCATTTCTCAAAGCGTTGTCATAGTTAATGTTCTTATTTATTTATAGGTTGTTTTGAAAAGTAATGCATTTAATTTTTTTCAAAATGTGAGATGGACCTCAGTTTCTTTGATGTCCATAGACTTCGTGTTCAAGATCAACTTACCTTACATAAAGATTGAGGGTCCTGTATAATTTCCTGGTGCTAAATATAGTATGGATGATAGATTTAACAATAGTCTTAACTGTATAAATATCTTTTCCTGGCCATATCCATGTCAACACCATAGTTACATAGTTACATAGTTACATAGCTGAAAAGAGACATGTAAAATCATATACATACAATGGGTGGAATGGTTCGGTTCAGGGTAAAAGATGGTAATATGGAGGCAGAAGAGGTAACTGTGGAGATAAAATGGTATACAGGCACCTAGTGCAATATCATACTGCATAGTAATAAGTCAGCATAAAGTATATGATTCAGTACTCACAAGGAGGGAGCCAATTGGAAATGGCTCAATCCAAACGCCTGTGGGATAGTTAGAAGGGATCCCACTCCCTTCCAAAGTGCAGGTAGTGCTTCACAGGTCTCAAAAAGGAATGTCCACACCAATGAGATATTGGGGACTAAATCCTTTTAATAATGAATAAAATGTAGATGTACAGCAATATATGATAAAAAAACAACAAAACAACAAAACATAAACTTGCTAAAATCCACTAAAACTGTGGTAAAATAAATAAATCCACTGTGGGATAAAAGAGTAGTTTGAAAACGTGTTTCGCCCAAGTCCTGGGCTTCCTCAGTTGCTAGGGGTGTCTGTCTGATGATCTGTTTATATATCCGTTCAGGGGGATGCTTACTTCCGTATTCGCGCGGTTTCCGGTTGCATGTCAATGACGTATTTCCGGTCCGCGGTCTGTTAGTCGGATTGCTGTTGGAACGCAAGTGCCAAAAAGAGACATGTGTCCATCAAGTTCAGCCTTCCTCACCTTTGTTTTTGCTGTTGACCCAAAAGAAGGAAAAAAACCCAGTCTGAAGCGCTTCCAATTTTGCAACAAACTAGGAAAATAATTCCTTCTTGACCCCAAAATAGCAGTCAGATGTCTCCTTGGATCAAGCAGCTATTACCCCACTAATTAGAAATTATATCCCTGTATGTTATGTTTTTGCAAGTATTTATCCGATTGCAATTTAAAGATCTCTGTAGACTCTGACAAAACCACCTCTTCAGCAGATAATTCCATATCCTTATTGCTCTTACTGTAAAAAAAACTTTTCTTTGCCTTAGATGAAATCTCCTTTCTTCCAGCCTAAATGTGTGTCCTATGTATAGCCTTGTTAATGAATAGATTTCCATATAAAGGTTTGTACTGACCCCGAATATATTTGTATAATGTTATCATATCCCCTCTGAGGCGCCGTTTTTCCAAACGAAAGAGATTTATATTTTTTTACCTTTCTTCGTAACTAAAATGCTCCATTCCTTTTCATCAATTTTGTAGCTCGTCTCTGCACTTTTTCTAGTGCCATGATATCTTTCTTTAGAACAGGTGCCCAAAATTGTACAGCATATTCAAGGTGTGGTCTTACCAGCGATTTATAAAGAGGCAAAATTATATTTTCATCCCGAGAATTAATGCCCCTATTTATACATGACAAAACCTTACTGGCCTTAACAACTGCAGATTAACATTGCATATTGCTGCCTAATTTGTTGTCTATAACAATTCCCAAATCCTTCTCCCTAGTTTACTACCATTTAGGGTGTAAATTGCTTGGGTATTCTTAACCCCGAAGTGCATAACTTTGCATTTCTCTACGTTAAATTTCATCTGCCATTTTAGTGCCCAGTACCCCAATATATCCAAATCCCTCTGCAGCAAAGCAATATCCTGCTCACATTTTATTACTTTACATAGTTTTGTGTTATCTGCAAACACTGATACATGGCTTTCAATGCCTATTTCAAGATCATTTATAAATATGTTAAATTGAAGCGGTCCCAAAACAGAACCCTGAGGGACACCACTTACCACTTTTGCCCAGACTGAAAATTTAACATAATGACAACTCATTGTACTCTATCCTTAAGCCAATGTTCTACCCAAGAACAAGAATATTCATCTAGACCAATTTCTTTTAGTTTGAAGACTAACCTATTGTGAGGAACCGTATCAAATGCCTTGGCAAAATCCAAGTAGATCACATCCACTGCAACACCCTAATCTATACTTCTATTTACTTCTTCGTAGAATGCAATCAGGTTAGTTTGACATGACCTATGTTTCATAAAACCATGCTGATTATTGCTAATAACAAAGTTCTTCCCAATGAATTCCTGAATATTATCCCTTAATAGCCCTTCAAATATAAATATTTTGCCAGTCACAGAAGTTAAGCTTACAGGTCTATAATTTCCAGGCAAGGATTTTGAACCCTTTTTAAATATAGGAACGACATCTATCTTCCTCCAATCCTCTGGTATAATACCTGAAACAAAAGAATCTTGAAAAATTAAATACAGAGGTTCACTTATTTCCCCACTTAGCTCCTTAAGTACTCGTGGGTGAATGCCGTCAGGCCCCGGAGCTTTATTTACATGAATTTTCTTTAATAGCTGTAGCATCTCGTCTTGAGTTATCCAATCACAAGTTATCTGCAAGTTTTTTGCAGCAATAATTTGCATATCTCTTACCATAGGATCCTCTTAATATATACTGAAGAAAAATACTTATTTAAAATGTCTTCTTTTTCCTGGTCTTCATTAGCTAACAAACCCATCTCTGTTTCCAGTGTACCTACACTTTCATTTTTAGTTTTTTTAGAATTGATGTACTTGTAAAAAATGTTGGGGTTGCTTTTGCATTCTTTAGCTATCAATTTCTAATTTTCTAGTTTAGCCACTTTAATTGCCTTTTTGCAAGCATTATTGGCTTACTTATATCTTATATAGGATGCCTCTTATTTGTCCGATTTAAATGTTCGAAATGCCCTTTTCTTATTTTTAATCTCTTGTTTTACTTCTCTACTAAGCCACATTGGTTTTAATTTGTATTTTTGTAATTTATATTAATTACCCAATAGTATATACTGAGAAATGTACCTTTCTAATATTTGTTTGAATAGTTTCCATTTATCCTCAGTGTTTTTATCACTAAGGAGTTTATGCCAGTCGATATGTTGTAGAGCTGTCCTAATCTTACTGAAATTGGCTTTATTTAAATTATACGTTTTAGTATACCCCACGTAGCTCCTCCCTATTCCTAATTAGTCTGGAACCTAATAAAAAAAAAAAAACTATAAATACTTCCTCCCACCCTCAGTCTTTTTGTTCCTGCCCTATTCCTAGACTCATTTTGTGACCATTAAACTTGTTCTTAATTGATGCTTAATTGATGGTTATTACCATCTGCTCCAAGGGAGTCTCTCTTTCTTGGGTAGCTTCAGGATTTGGCCCTGTGCAATGGTGTCCTCCTGAAGAATCCCCGCTAGTGACCATGGAGAGCGTGCAATGACCCTAGGTGTTCCTTTCCTTTTGCACTGACTCTAGGGGTAGCAGGCTTGGGCAGTCACATATTACCCCTCCTACCATTGTTCCTTGTGATTAGGCACATATAATACATTCATATATAACTTTTCTTTAGATTTTTCCTGATTGATCCTGCTGTATTTTTTGTATACTGCCTACTTCCTTTTCTGTCAGTTATGGCTATTTGCTATGTCCATATCACCTCCATATAGGAGGCTGTTAATGGTGCTTGGTCTATTCATGCTCCTTTTTCAGGAGATTATTTTTATATTTCACTGGTGGGCCTGTGGGATATATTGTAGTTCATGTCAATTTCTTTTGGTGGCATTTTTGCTCTCTTTCGCAATGTTACCAGGCTTCTGGAGCCACTATTTTGCAGCCATGTCATACCATTTTCGTGTATCCATAGAGGTTCTGATTTACGTATGCTCAGGTTGTTTTTCATTCCTGAACATGATTACGTCACCTATACCATTGGGGTGCCCTTTTTAAAGAGATATGCTATTTTTTTCAGTCTAGGAGTTTTTCTTTTTCTAATTTCAAGGTTTCAAGGTTAGGTTCCCCCAACCCGCTAACTATGGAATTAAACAGCCAACTCAAGCTACACGTATTACCGGTCCTTAAAGTGTCTGGACTTAACGTAAAGGAAAATAAGAAAAGTAACCAGAATGGTCAGATGAGCCAAGGTCAGGGTAGGAGAAGGAGGAACAATCGATAAACAAAGCCAAGGGTTAGGGAAGCCAGAAATACGGAAAACCAGAGACAAGCCGAAGTCAGACACCAAGAAAAGACAAGTTAACAGAATGCACTCTCGGGCTACAATAAACCACGACAAGGCAAGGAAGTGATGTAAGAAGGAGGTATAAATAGGTCTAGGTAAGATCTGATAGGCTAGTGATAGAATTGGGCAGATATAAATAGAATGCAAATTACCATGGTACTATCCCTTTAAGGATTTCGGGACAAGCCGCACGCACCCCTGTCTGCAATAGCGTGTGTAGCAGGTCGGTCGGAGTCCAGCACATCCTGGAGGAAGAGGACGGATGGCAGCATGGGCCGTGAGGAGGTATGACAGAACCCCCCTTCAGGAAAGCCCACTGGAGCAGCACCAGAAGGGCAAGAAGGAAACCTGGCATGGAACACACAAAGAAGTCGGGGCACATGAACCTCAGAGGCAGGAACCCACAAGCGTTCTTCAGGACCATAGCCCCTCCAATGGACCAAATATTGAAGCGACCCACGTGAGAAACAGGAATCAATCACATGCTGGATCACGTTCTCCTCCTGACCATGGACCAAAACAGGAGGAGGACGAGAATGGGATCTGTAGTGACTATTACAAACCAGCGGTTTCAGGAGGGAGGTGTGGAAGATTGGGTATACGGAGATTTTTCAGCAAGTCCAAAACATAGGACACAGGATTGATCCTCCTAAGAATCTTGTAGGGCCCTATATATTTTGGGTCCAGCTTCATGGAAGAGACACATAAACAGATATTTTGAGTTGACAACCAGACCCGATCACCCGGAAGATAAGAAGGTGCCACTCTACGATGCCTATCAGCAAAAGTCTTCTGAGTGAGTACAGTCTTCTCCAGGATGGTCTGAACCATTCACGAAGTATCCCGTATGGTAGATAATTGTTCATCCAGAACAGGCATTCCTTTGTAATAAAAAGAAGCCGGAAGCAAATTTGGATGATGACCATACGTAACAAAGAAGGGACTGTGGCCAAAGGCAGAGTGTTTAGCATTATTCCTGGCAAACTCAGCCCAAGGAAGAAGGTCCACCCAGTTGTTCTGGAGTTGAGACGTAAAACAACAGAGATATTGCTCTAGGCTTTGATTAGTCCGTTCCGCAGCACCATTAGTTTGGGGATGATAGGCAGAGGAAAAGTTGAGTTCAATACCCATATCCTTGCAAAAACCCCTCCAAAATTTCGAAATAAACTGTGAACCCCTATCTGACACGATGATGTCAGGCATACCGTGTAACCGTATTATTTCCTTAATGAATATGTTAGCTAATTCAGCCGAAGATGGTAACTTCTTTAGTGGGATGAAGTGTGCCATCTTAGAAAAGTGATCTACCACAACCAAAATGATAGTAAAACCCTTAGAACATGGTAAGTCTACTATAAAATCCATAGAGAGTTGAGACCATGGAACAGACGATACAGGAAGAGGATGCAGAAGACCACCCGAAACTTGATGAGAGGTTTTGACTGTGAACATATATTACAAGATAATACATTTGCTGTAACATCTTTTCTGAGAGATGGCCACCAGAACTGTCTGGAAATTAACTCAATAGTCTTGGACACACCAATGTGTCCTGCCATTTTACTATCATAGTAATCACTAAATATTTCACCTCTTAGATTAGGAGGTACAAAATATCTCCCCGCAGGTTTATTACTAGGTGCCCCTTCTTGAGCATTTTGGACTTTGTGCAAAAGGGGAGAAGGACTCTTGTTCTAGTCACAGAAATAATCCTTTCGGGAGGTATAACGGGTTTGATTATATCTTCATCTTTATCAAGAGTAGAAAATTGTCTGGGCAGTGAGTCGGCTTTAGTGTTACGATTTCCCGGTCGATATGAAATCAGATAGTTGAAGCGGGAAAGAAAGAGAGCCCAGCGTGCCTGTCTGTAAGAAAGTCGTTTAGCATCACTTAGATATGATAAGTTCTTATGACTGGTGAGAATCATGAGCGGTACAGAAGATCCTTCAAGTAAGTGACACCATTCTTTAAGAGCTAGAATTATAGCCAATAATTCTCTATTACCTATGTGGCGGAACCAACCTCACCACTGGGCATTGGAGAAGCCTGTTTGCCCGCCTCCTGCCTGCTGACTATGGCCCCTGGGAGATTTGACCCTTTAAATACAGTATTTGGGCATATTGTATTTTATTATACTGCTGCTGACCCTTTAAGAACCATCTGGGGACATACTGTGGAGTTACTGGGTGGCCACCATTTCATGTATCAGAGGCACATGGTGAGAACAATGGATGAAGCACATGGTGAGAACAATGGATGGTGGCCATTTTAACTCACAGACACTGTTTGGACTTTTCTACACAGTGCCATCTCGCTGGTATTGCATCGTGCAGTAGTTTTAAACTATACAACAGGGGACACATTATACAGTTATTATTTTTCATATAGCCTGTATGTGTTCATGCGGAATCTGCATTAAACTGTATCTTCCAAACTACTGAACGGAACTGGGTGATTTTTTTTATGGGGTTATTTCATGTTTTGGGGTCCCTGTGATATGTTTTATAATACTGTATTTCTCTGTCTGTGATAATTATATTAACCATTGTGTTCAGTAATCATATCACAGACAGAGGGGAGGATTTTGTGTGGGAGTGTCTGTGTGTATTGTATGTATTGATCGGTTGTATTTCAAAACCCTGTGGGCAGTACTATGTTTGTGGATTGTGAATAAAAGAGGCTGTATGTGCCAGTACAGTCAGTTCTGCTTGATCTCAAAATGAAGCGTCGTCTCGTTATTGGGGGAATTTGATTGTATGCTGATTGCCAGGAGTGTAAGCTGATTGCATGCTTTTCCTGTTCAGCTGTTTACAGCATTCATATGCTTGAGAGCATTCATATGCTTCTCTGGTTCGGTGGTTGTGGTATCTGCTTCAGTGCTTGGAGTCCTAAGGAAGCGCTAGGAGCATCCTTCAACGGAGGTACCCAGTCGGGGTTCCCGTCGATCCGTTTCAACCTATATCGTAATTCTTTTCTGCAAGTGTCAATTTATGAGAAAAGAACCCACAAGAATGCAACAGAGCAGTTTGAGATGCCCTCTGGGAAAGAACGGCTCCTATACCGGCTTCATAGGCATCTACTTCAAGGATGAAGGGTCTAGAGGGATTAGGATGCACCAGAACCGGAGCAGATTCAAAAGCTTTCTTTAAGAAAGTAAAGGAAGCCTTGGCATCATTAGACCAGTTAACATGATT
Organism: Pelobates fuscus; assembly: GCF_036172605.1. Lineage (NCBI taxonomy): Eukaryota > Metazoa > Chordata > Amphibia > Anura > Pelobatidae > Pelobates > Pelobates fuscus. Next base: position 124,182,420 of record NC_086322.1, on the reverse strand, counting down.
AGCTCCTTTTTTAGTCATAGCGGTTATAGGAGCTATGATCTGAGAAAAGTTTTTAATAAACCGTCTATAATAATTAGCGAACCCAATGAATCTCTGTATGGAATTCAATCCGAGGGGTAAAGGCCAGTCAATAATAGAGGACAGTTTTTTAGGGTCCATTTGAAAACCATCAGCAGAAATCACGTAACCCAAGAACTGAACTGAATAGACGATATACTCATTCACTCTCCTGATATTCAAACACATCACAGACAAGTTAGAAACATACTACAGACGCTTCTTACCAACGGCTTATATTGTAAACGTGAACATTTTTTACAATCTAAGCCGTTGGTAAGAAGTGTCTGTAGTATGTTTCTAACTTGTCTGTGATGTGTTTGAATATCAGGAGAGTGAATGAGTATATCGTCTATTATTATTATTATTATTATTGCAATTTATATAGCGCCAACAGATTCCGTAGCGCTTTACAATATTAAGAAGGGGATTTAACTATAAATAGGAAAATTACAAATAAACTTACAGGAACAATAGGTTGAAGAGGACCCTGCTCGATCGAGCTTACATTCTATAGGAGGTGGGGTGTAAAACACATTAGGACAGGAATTTGCAATCAAATAAGGTGGACTGCCCTTTAGGAGAGGGCAAGAGACAGGTATGTGAGGTATTGGTTAGTCTTGGAGGCCATAAGCTTTCCTAAAGAGATGGGTTTTAAGGCACTTCTTAAAAGATGCAAGACTAGGGGAGAGTCTGATGGCGGTAGGCAGGCTATTCCATAGGAAGGGAGCCGCCCGCGAGAAGTCCTGCAAGCGCGAGTTGGCCGTACGAGTGCGGACAACGGACAGGAGGTGGTCACGGGCAGAGCGGAGAGACCGAGAAGGGACATACCTATGGATCTGTGAGGAGATATAAGAGGGGCTAGAGTTGTTCAGTGCTTTATAGGTGTGAGTAAGTACCTTGAATTGACTCCTATAGCATACAGGAAGCCAATGTAAGGACTGGCAGAGGGGTGAGGTGTGAGAGAAACGACTAGAGAGGAAAATCAGTCTAGCAGCAGCGTTCATTACGGACTGTAGGGGTGCAGTACGGCTTTTGGGAAGACCAATCAGGAGAGGGTTACAGTAATCCATGCGGGAAATTACTAGAGCATGGACAAGCTCCTTGGTAGTATCTGGTGCAAGAAAGGGGCGGATGCGGGCTATGTTTTTAAGATGAAATCTACAGTCTAGATATACTATAGCACAGGTGTGTAAATATTCTCTTAAGACATCATTAATGAGATCCTGGAAGATGGCAGGAGCGTTACACAGACCGAAGGGCATTACACTATAATTATAATGACCACTTAGTGTGTTGAATGCCATCATACATTCATCTCCTTCGTTGATACAAACAAGATTGTAAGCACCTCTGAGATCTAACTTAGTAAAGATTTTAGATCCACGAAGTCGGTCAAAGAGTTCTGTTATCAAAGATATGGGGTAAGCGTTCTTAATAGTAATCCTATTTAAACCCCTATAATCTAACAGGGGTGAAGATCCCCCTCCTTTTTAGAAACAAAAAAGAAACTGGACCCTGTTGGAGAGGAGGAGCATCTAATAAATCCCTTTTTAAGGGATTCCTGTATATACTCTTCCATTACTTTATTTTCAGTTTGGGATAGGGGTAAACTCTTCCCTTGGGTGGCATAGTACCTGGAAGAAGCTTGATAGCACAATTGTAGGACCTGTGAGGAGGTAGATGGTCAGCCTCCACTTTATCAAATACCCTCTTGAGATCCCTATACTGAGGAGGTATAACAGTGGAGAGTGGGGGAGAGGTAGGAATATTAAGAGAACAGAGGTTTTTAACCTGGGTAATGCATGTATGCATACAGGAAGGGTTCCAAGATAATACCTGTCTTTCTCTCCAGTCAATGACTGTGTTGTGTTTCTGTAACCAAGTTAAACCAAGAACTAAAGGGCAAGAAGAAGATGAAATGACTTGGAATATTATGTTCTCTTGATGCAGGGCCCCTACTAATAAGATAACAGCCTTTGTTTGGTGTGTCACATACAGGACTGTTAAAGGTCTACCATCTATGGCCTCAACGGCCAAGGGTGTTTCTCTTTCCTTAAAAGAAAGAGAAAAAGATGACAAATAGGTCTGGTCAATAAAGTTGTCAGCAGAACCAGAATCAATGAGGGCCATAACTTGATGACAAACCTTTCCCCAAGAAAGGGTTACAGGCATAAGACACCTATGTGTAGCAAGTTTAGGGGACAAAGACATTACACCCAAGGACGGTCCACTGAACGAATTTAGGTGGTGGAGTTTTTTTCTGGATGAGACGGACAGTTAATATGTAATGCCCTTTTTTACCACAGTATAGGCACAATCCCTCCCTCCTTCTGTAGGTTTTCTCAGCTTCAGAAAGTCAGGTAGTACCTAACTGCATGGGTTCAGGATCAGGTTCAGGTGCTGGTAAGGCAGGGAGTTCAGTTATCCTAGGACAAGGAGTGATTCTTCCCAGGACCCTTCTTTGTCTCTCTAGATTGAGAAGTTTCTGTCTAACTCTTATATCAATATCTGACGTGTATTTCTCAAGAGTTTCAGGTAGATCTCTTGCTGCCACCTCATCTTGTAGGGATTCGTTAAGTCCCTCAAAGAAGACAGTGGTCAGGGCACTATTGTTCCAGGTTACTTCAGTGGCCAAGATGCGTAATTCAATGGCTTAGTTGGCCACTGATCTGGACCCCTGTTTTATTTTCAATAAGGCCTTGGCGACTAGTCTCTTCTACCTGGAGGGTTGAATACATTCCTAAAAGTTCTAAGTAATAGATCAAGATTGAATACGATAGGATCATCTCTCTCCCATAAGGGATTTCTCTATGCTAAGGCTTTACCATCTAATAGATTCATAATGAATGCTATCTTGGATTTATCGGTGGGAAAAGAATTGGAAGCCATCTCAAAATGTACTCCCACTTGGTTCAAAAAGCCTCTGCATAAAGAGGCTGGAGTAACGGGGAGGTGGAGTTAGACAAACGGATGGATTAGAATGGGATGTAGATGGTAATGACACAGTGCTTTGTGTACCATCTGCTGGAGATGTGCTCTTCTGGTTAGTATAGTTTGCAACGCTTGAGTAAACTGATCCATTCTATGATCCAAACCCTCCATTCTGTTTTCACAAGCTGCCATTTGTTGTCCAAAGTTTGCAGGGTCCATGGTCCTGTCGTAATGTCAAGGTTAGGTTCCCCCAACACGCTAACTATGGAACTAAACAGGCAACTCAAGCTAGATGTATTAAAGGTCCTTAAAATGGCCAGACATAATGTAAACGAAAATAAGAAAAATAACCAGAATGGTCAGATGAGCTAAGGTCAGGGTTGGAGAAGGAAGAACAATCGATAAACAAAGCCAAGGGTCAGGGAAGCCAGAAATACAGAAAACCAGACAAGCCAAAGTCAGATACCAAGAAAAGACAAGTTAACAGAACGCACTCTGGGGCTACAATAAACCAAGACAGGGCAAGTAAGTGATGTAAGAAGGGGGTATAAATAGGTCTAGGTAAGATCTGATAGGTTAGTGATAGAATTGGGCAGATATAAATAGAATGCAATTTACCATGGTACTATCCCTTTAAGGACAAGCCGCCCACACCCCTGTCTGCAATAGTGCGTGTAAGCGCGTACTCCTGAACACTCTCCCGGATGCGTGCGTGCACAACCTCGGTCGGAGGTCAGCACATCCTTGAGGAGCAGGACGGATGGCGGTACTGGAGCTGCGTGGGCCGTGAGGCGGTATGACACAAGGATCTGGATAGCAGTTTCATCCTATTTTGTGTCAGAAATATAACCTTTTATTTTCTCTGCTGTTTTGTTAAGTTTTAAAGGTATATTGCACTTAATGGTATATCGCCCTTTTAACTCTAATTTGCTTTTTTTTTTAAACAGTTGATTTCATTTATATCTTTTTTTGTCAGGATTGCAGTTATGGATTCAGATTCATATGCTACTAACAAGCGGTAATGCATAAAGAGTCAGATAAGCCATTCTATGTTTTTATTGCATTTCTTACATTTGTTGGTTTCTTTCAAGCAAAATAGAGCATGATATTAATTACTCCCTATCATGATAGTTATTTGAGAAAGAAATCTTCTGGATCATCTAAAGAGACCAGAAGAATCATATGAGAGACATGTGACGAGAGAGCCATGGAGGGGGAGAGTCACTGCACAGACTGTTTGAAAGCAGCAAAAGACCCCTCCACCCCACTGCAGAAATTATGGATTATATAAAAATGTCAGTTTTTCACAGCATCAAAGATGCCAGTAAAGCTTACAAAAGACCAAGGTATCCTGATCCACTTGCAAGTTCACAAGATGAGTCACCAGACAAAACCTTGGAAATGGATACACACAGGAAGGACTTTCAGAGGAGGACAATCAGTCTGCTCTTAATTCACTGGATCCAGCCTGGTAGGTATGTACATATTTGAGCATGAGTGAATCTTCTAAAGAAGAACCTTCTACTTTTAGCTATTTTTAGGATCTCAGGAAGAGCAGACGTATATGCATCTGGTTTTTAATCAGATACCATTTCATAATCAAATGGTACCAGACAGGGGTGCCCATTGTCACCTTTGTTGTTAATACTTGCTATGAAACCCATAACTGAGACCATAAGAGGAGCAAAAGACTTTATAATTATAGAGACAGGCGGACATGAACACAAAATAGGGTTATTTGCAATTGATGTTATTCTTCAACTATCCAATCCCAATTCATTATTAGATAGAATAAAAAAAAATGTTAATATATCCTATTATAAATTTAACTGAAATTGAACTGAAACAAGACACAAGCACTACCAGTTTACATTACAGGACCTGTGTGGCAAAAATGAAGGTAGGATATTGGTTTGATTGAAGGGATTTATATACATCATATCTGGGCATCAATTTAACCAATAATCTATAAAGAATGCATTAGTTTAACCAATCTAAGATATGGCCTGAATTTAAAATTGAAATGGAAAGATTGGCGAACCTGGAAATATCTTGGCTTGGTAGGAAAATATCACTTAAAATTAACATTCTGCTAAAATTTTTATATTGTATTAAAACCATACCACTGACAATCTTAATGTCTTTTTTTTCAAAAATGTCCACTCAGATTTATTACAATTTATTTGGAATCCAACCAATCAGAGTGCTCTGAGTAATTTCCCCATGCCGTGTAAATTGACTCATAACAATTGGTTGCTTTCAATCAACCAATCAGAGAGGTATTAGTCAAATTACACAGCATGGGAAAATTCAAAAGAACTTTTCCATGCTGTGTAAAATTACTCAAAGCACTCTGCTTGGTTGGATTCCAAGTCAACCAATCAGAGTGGTCTAAGTCAAATTGCAAGTCCCCCCATTTTCATACAGGGCCCCTACCCACCGCTCATGGGTGGGGACCAGGGGAAATGCTGGGTCCCCCATTCAGTTTAATAGCCCCCACTAGCGTGGCATGGGGCTTTTTTTTTTACCACAGTGAGCAGCCATAGGCGGCTCTCTGTTTAGTAGACATGCCCCTATTTACGATCTAGCGAGTAGTGGCAGAATTTACTAATACTAAGTAATCTTAACTTAGTATTAGTAAATTTGGCTGAAAGACCAATTTAGGTCTTTTAGCTTTTTGGTTTATAGCTCCCTAATACCGTGGGAATTAGGGAGTTTTCTACTAAGCGGCTGCCAGATGCAGCTGTGGCACGAATAGATCGGAGTTTCATGTATTCAAATGACATCCTGATTCATACAAAGTCCTGAATTGCGTCCTAACACGAATGGAGAAAGGGTTCTCATTCTGTTAGGACGAAATTCTGTAGTTTCGCCGGCATTCTGTCTAAAATTACAGGACGTTCTGGAATACTGACAGAAAGTATTGCGAGATCACGGAGAAAAGGTAAGTATTGTGGGAAATCGCTCTGACCACAGGAAATGAAGCACACTTTGCTCCTCCGCTGGTCATAGCTGGTCAGGCATAGGAAACCTACATAAGACAAAACATTCCCTACTTTGTCTTATGTTTTAAAGAAAACTAGAGAAGACAGGAAGAAATGAAGAAAATATCCTGACAGAGGGAGAGAAGAGGAATTGATTGGGGAAAGGTAAGTTCAGCATGACAGTGCTCAAAAAATGAATAATCTCCATAATTTGATTGCAGAAAAAAAATTATTTACATCACCCACAGCAAAAACGCACAATTCCTTTGTGATATAATCGCGTTATCTCATCCAATGATCTTAAACAAAATGTTATGCTAACATGGGTAAGGGAATTAAGATCGAACTGGGGCTTAAAAGAATGGTCAGAAATGTTCATGTCTCGTAAAGGGATTACTTAGTGTTCTAGTACTATATTGGTGGCAATTAGTCCCCATACGATTATATAGTATGGATTCATAACTTGCAGATAGATGCTGGGGGGGGATGAGGTGCGCTAGGAACTCTTGCACTTTTATGATGGCATTGTACAATACTTTGGGACTTTTGGAAGGAAACTAATTTTCTTATCAAACAGATTGACCCATCTTTCGTTGTATTTCTACCTGAATTGGGATTATTTAAGAGACTCCCTGATACCATTGAAAAAAAAATAATAATAGCCCATAACTTAGTTGCCGCTACAACAGTTATACCATGCTATTGGAAGTCGACGACTATTCCATGTGTTAAAGACGTTATAAACATAATACTTGATAACAAAGGATATGAACAGGTACTAAGACAACCATCTCCACATTCTGATACACTGAGGCTTCTATGGGATACCTGGGAAACGGTGGGGAAAAAAGGCACCATATATGAATGATAAAAACACACAAGTATTATTATGGCGCTGAATTATAAAACAACAATAATTACTGATAAGTAGCACTATATACAGTGAAAAAGCTCAATCACCTATACTAAGACGATACAAAAAATAAAGTGTGCTGTGCCTTTAAGACCCAAAATCATTTTTAAACAGTGAAGACAATTAGTGCAATATTGTACAGATAAAGTGATCAAGTGCATCAAATGTGCAACACACTTACAAATATATAAATATGAATATACAAAGTGTGCAAAAATCTTTTTGTGCAGCAATTTTGTGCAATAGGAAACCCATACTTAACTTTCCCAGTTATGGAATTTGCTTTAAAACTTCTGTCAGCAATCCAATATGTGTATCAAAAAGAGAAGGGAAAATGCACAATCATAGGATAATATGTTAAAATATAAATATTAAGAAAATATAAACCAAAACACTATCAAGGGTAGAGCAATTAAGTCAACTCTAAACTTTGATGGCTTCTCATGCAATGATGCAGACTGGAAACTGTAGTGAAGTTGAAATTCTTTATTGACTTTTTTTTTAAATCGCTATATCTGGCAGGTAAGTCCCTCTTTCTCATTTTCCTCCTTATGGTAAGTGCTGCTCTATGCAGTCTCTATTTCGGCGCCGGCTGTACAGAGTCTCTGTGTGCCGAAAGACTTCCTGGTTCCAACACTTCCGGGAGGCGGCGCTTAGCGTCCATCTAGCTTAATGACGTCAGAGCGTGATGACGCGTTTCGCTGAGGGGTTCGGCTTCATCAGATCAGCTCATTATCACACCACAGTCCCATTATAAGTCCTAAAAAGGGGGTGTATTCACCCAAATAAGTCCGCAAAAAAGACTTGCTGATAGGTCAGTTCTACATGACTTCTTTAATGGACACTAAACATATCTGGCTAGAGGAAGATCCACTAAGCTGTTAAAATGTTGAACATAATTCAAGGTTGCAATATATTCCTTTGCAACCTTATGCAACCTTATACATAGAAATGCACACCAGTGAAATATTAATAAACATTGAATAACAAACAAGAAAATATTTACATTTAAAATATGAATTAAACCATAATACAAATGGCTAAGATAATATATTTAAAAAAAATGAAGAAACATAACATAAAATAGAATTATCATGAATAATGATAATTGCTAAAAAATAGGAGATGCAAAAAAACGCTAATATAAAAGATTATAGAAAAGGAGGAGAGATTATTATTGATAGTACTAGAATATAATATAAAATTTAAAAATCTTCTAAAAAATTATAAAAAAAATAAAAAGATCAAATTCTATATTTAAACCATGTGGTTCTAATGTCTTTAATCTATGGACCCATTTCATTTCCTCTTTTCCTATTTTGGAAATATGGTAACCCCTCTAAAAGATTTGATCTTTTTAATTTTTTATAATTTTTGAGAAGATTTTTACATTTTATATTATATTCTAGTACTATCAATAATAATCTCTCCTCCTTTTCTATAAACTTGTATTTTAGCGTTTTTTGCATCTCCTATTTTTTTTAGCAATTAGCATTATTCATTATAATTACATTTTATATTTTTTTTTTATTTTTTTTTTTAAATATATTATCTTTTTTTATTATGGTTTAATTCATATTTTAAATGTAAATATTTTCTTGTTTATTATTCAATGTTTATTCATATTTCACTGGTGTGCATTTCTATGTATAAGGTTGCATAAAGTTGCAAAGGAATAAATTGCAACCTTGAATTATGTTCAACATTTTAACAGCTTAGTGGATCTTCCTCTAGCCAGATATGTTTAGTGTCCAATAAAGAAGTCATGTAGAACTGACCTATCAGCAAGTCTTTTTTGCGGATTTATTTGGGTGAATACGCCCCCTTTTTAGGACTAATAATGGAACTGTGGTGTGATAATGAGCTGGTCTGATGAAGCCGAACCCCTCGGCGAAACGCGTCATCACGCTCTGACGTCATTACGCTAGACGGCCTCTAAGCCCCGCCTCCCGGAAGTGTTGGAACCAGGAAGTCTTTCGGCACACAGAGACTCTGTACAGCCGGCGCCGAAATAGAGACTGCATAGAACAGCACTTACCATAAGGAGGAAAAAGAGAAAGAGGGACTTACCTGCCAGATATAGCGATTTAAAAAAAAAAAGTGTATAAAGGATTTCAACTTCACCACAATTTCCAGTCTGCATCATTGCATGAGAAGCCATCAAAGTTTAGCGCAGACTTAATTGCTCTACCCTTGTGAGAGTTTTTTTTTTTAGTTTATATTTTCTTAATATTTATATTTTAACATATTACCATATATGAATGTTACCTCACAACCTGTAGCAATGTTATAACAAGGTATCTGCTGTAATGAACCATGTTGTACTGCTTTATGTTGTACACACTTCATAAACTTATTTTCTGTTGCCTTATAGAATAGATCCCCCCCTTTATTTTCTTTTCCTCACATAGTTCCTATTCCTATCTTTTTTTTTAATTTTTCTTTAATATGATCATTACTTGTTTGTTCCAAAATTAAAAGGCCTGGGAGTACCTGTTCCTAATGGAATTAAGGCTAATTCTACCAGGTCCCTATAATCTTATCTTAGATAGAGTATCTTCAGAACTTATTTGCAGAGCAGCTACATGGGCTCCAGTTAATAATTTATTAAATAATACCAGTTGGATGTGTGAGCTAGCCCATTTGATATTTTTTAGAAAAGTGTTCTTTGTGTTTCAAATTTGCAAATTCCTGTATTTTTATTTGTTACTTTGGTTGTATTAATACAATTGAATCTGATATCCATTGGTTACTGCTTGGGTATTACCCATTGTTGTACTACTATAGATATGGTCAGGAAAAAAGCAAATGTATTAATACTTACCGAAAACATTTTTGCCTGGTCATAGGCCATGGCAGCACAAAAATCAAGCACTGGAATATTGTTGTGAATATTTAAATATTTTAGTTTAATTAGGTTCCTGGATATGGAGAGGCTAGCTATTGTTGTGGTGCCATGGCCTATGACCAGGAAAAGAAAATTACAGTAAGTAGTGTAATATTTTCTGACGGTGTTTCTGACCAATATTTAATGTACACAGTTAATTTTATATTGGGTGATAGAATTTGGTTGCTAAACTTTCCAATTCCAACACATGGCTAGTCTACCTCCTCCTCCTCCCTATCTCCCTCTTTGCTATACTCCTCCTAGCTGTAAATACATTCTATAACTGTTCAATCTCCTTCTCTGTTCTTCAGGCCTCACTTCCCAATCAAACTCAGTGAAGATCTGCATTTGTTCACCACATGACAGCAGTCCTTAATAAATTGGGTTTCCTGGCTAACATTTTAAGAGCAATACTGGAGCTATACACAGATGGTGTCCATCTGCCAAACTCCTTAATAGTGGCTTTATATCTAAAAAGTTTAACTTAATAACAAAAAGTTACATGCCAAGGATGCCCCTTATCAACCTTAATTTTTATATTAGCATTAGAACCTCTGGTGAAGCACATACGAAATCACGATAAGATCAAGGGAGAACAAAAGATAGCATTATTCGCTAATGATATCCTCCTGTTGCTCACAAACCCTACAGATTCACTCCCCCAACTAATGCACATACGAGACACATATGGCTTAGTATCTCAGTACAAAAATAATACCAACACAAAGCAGGTGTTGCCCATAAATATGAGAAAAACTACCAAAAATGCTCTAAAGGAACAATTCCCATTCGATTGGAGGGATAACTCTCTAACATACTTAGGCATACAACTTGCAACCATGCAACAAAAGATAATCCAACTCAACCACAATAAACTGCTCACCAAACTACAACAAACAACACAATCATGGGAAAATAAAATTATCTCATCGTTTGGTACAATCAGCTCGATAAAAATGATGGTACACCCTCAGATACTGTTCCTGTTCCGTACCCTCCCAGTGGAAATACCTAACAGAATATTCAAGAACTTTCAAAAAGTATTAAACGCCCACGTGTGGAGACTTAGGCCACCCCACATATCTGCTCTCATGCTACAATTGTTGGTACACATTAGAACACTCAGTGATAGCTCCACACTCTGTGCTGACCCTGATGTGGCTGCCAGCCCAAGTAAAACCCACTCAGGTCCAGCCGCTGCCCGCCACGGCACTATCCCTCCAGGTGTGGAGGAAATGGGCTGGGACTCTGTTGGCTCTGTCCAGCCCTCTATGGTTTGCCCCACTGCAATTTCTGCAATACCACACTAGGGACCTGCAGCTCCAGCCATGGATTTCTGCAGGTATACAGAGAATTGTCCAGCTGTTTGGGGACAACGGTTTGGAACCATTCCCCAACTTGCAAAAGTACTTTACACTCTCAAACAGGGAACTTTTCACATATTTGAGACTTAAAAACGTGGTCAGGGAGATTACTGGCCCTAAACCAAACCAGTCTGTGCTGGGTGACTTTGAAAGACTATGTGTGTGAGGGAAGCTGAGCAGTAGACCACTATCAGCAGGCTATATAGCCCTTCAGGGTGCCCAGAGGCCCCCGAAGTTCTCCTATAAATTCATTGGGAAACAGAGATCCACCAGGCACTAATGCAAACAAAATCAGCCACTAGAGGCATAGACCAACTAGAGGCGACATATAAAGTATGGATGAGGTGGTATATGATCCCCCAGAGTCTCTCCCGTGTCTACACCAATTCGGCCCCAAGATGTTGGAGATGTGGAGATGGGAAAGGTATGATTAGCCACATGTTCTGGTCTTGCAAAACACTCCAGCCTTTCTGGACACAAATCAAAGAGGTGATACATACCATGACAGGGCAGAATTTACCGCGTCACATTGCACGCTACATCTTTCACATATTCCCGAAGCTGTACAAGACAGCAGACAGATCAGCAATTATTCATGTACTGATAGCCACAAAGAACAGCATAGCATCTCTATGGAAAAATACACAGGCCCCAACACTGAACGTAGTACTAGAAAAACTTAATAAGACCAGAGTGTGTGAAGAATTGTCCTACAGGCTGAACAGCATGAATCGGATATACAAACAAACGTGGGGGAAATGGGACTTAGTCTGGGAATCACATGGGGACAGGAAGACAGGGGATGGGGAGGAAGGATGATTCTCCAATATTACCCATAAGAGGTATATGCCCTGGTGGGGGCTGGGGTACTTGGTATAGATATACACTCAGAATATCATATTAAGCTTTTGTATATATGTAAATATAATGTACCAACTATAATTATCCTATGTCCCATTTCTCCCTCTCTTTTTATATTATTTTCTCTTTTCTCTCCTGCCCACTATTCATTTATTTCTGCACATAATCCCTTCCATTGCTGTGCTGTGTTGGAGGGGGGAGGAGCTTGCGAACACATCGGCACGCCCGAAGGGCGGGATGAGCCGATGTGCTCACGCACCACCCTCTTAGGGATGAATCTCCTCCTATGCACCAAAGTCCCCTCCCTCTGGCCTGCACGCATGAAAGGCGTGTAGCAGGATCGGAAGATCTGGGAGTCTCCTCGAGGCGGCGGCTAGATGACGTTCACGGAGGTCCGTGACGTCTCTTCCGCCAACCACCCCGGCGAGCCCCCAGTAATTCCGCCAACCACCATTGTCCACCAATGAAAATGTCAGTAAATAAAGGCGCCGAAAATTCGGCCAATTAAAGGTATACACACAAATTATCCCACATAAGAAATATATATACACCACTGTGATTGGATAAACTGCATTCAGATCATTAAAGGGGAAGGCCTAAAGGACACTTATAATGGAAGATTCAGAGGACCATCATTACAGCTGACTGAGGAAGCTCTATTGAGAGTGAAATGTGTATTGGCCATTTTAAAGAACTTTTACTAAGGACTTTTTTACCATTTATTTTTTATTATTATTGTATATCAATAAATTTGTTATTTTACTCAAGATATCCTGCTCAAGTCCTTTTTGGAGCCTCTCGGAATCTTCATATGGGCAGTGCCATCCCTATTTAAATTGGCACCACATCTATACACCTTAGAGCCGGGACCCATAGGCTCAGGACCAGGTGAGCACCACATTTATTATTTTACATCCGTGCTTTTATCGCTACAGTCTACACATTGGTCTGTTCTCCTTTTATGTTTTATTTATGAGAACTACTCCAAGCCGAAGTGGAAGGGTGGTGCTACCAAAAAAAGCACACAAGCCTTAATATGGAGCCATTTTATTTTATATACAGGCTCCTTAAAATGTGAGTGTACAGTTTGCTACGTTATTATTATTTCTGTATTGCAATTTTAAATACCATCTGCACTATATTGTATCTTTTTTTATTTTTTTGGCATGTACTTCATATCGTACTATTGAATCAAGTCACACTTGGTAAGCTTTATATTTGTTTAAGCGCTCCACTTATAGGTGTAGGTCTTTGTCACTTATACCGCACTGTATTTTATATGATAGTTTAGTGGAAAAGAGGATATTTCCACATAAGTGTATAGAGCTGCTTGTTAATCACTCTTATTCTTGTTTAATTCACAGTAATGTACAGTTTGTATGAGTGCATCACAGAGCTCCACAACAATACAACTCGCCCTGATATTGAGTGTGTATAAATGTATTATGGAGCTGCATAGCACTAAAATTCACAGTAATGTGCGGTGTGTATGAATGTATCCCAGAGCTCCACAGTAATAAAGCTCACAGTGATACACTGAGTAAATTATTATATTACAAAAGTTAAAGAAATAAAACTTTTAGTAATGTCCATGAGGGTATCCCACAGCTTCAAAATCAATACACTAATGTTCTCTGCAAGTGACAGACCAGGAAACATAGAATTGTGTCATTGCTGGTAGTTTTGGCAACACAAAACATAATATTCAGAATTGTTGTCAATTGGGTTGATCACCCCCTCTGCTCCTGTACGTCCGGTGGTCTGATCTCAATTATGTGTCTGTTAGTCCACCCATTGTACAGCTCTACGGAATGTGTTGGCGCTATATAAATAATAAAATAATAATAATAATAATAATCACCCCTACCACATGTCACACTGTTTAAAAACCTTAGTATATTACGCAGCTGGGCATTATATTACCAGCCAGTGAGAGAGGATTCCATATTATCTGTATATTGTATAGTTTATTAGTATATGGTTAGATTATGGGGTCTATGCAAAAACAAGCAGCACTCCTGTGAAGAGAGAGATTAAGTGAAACACAATACCACTTGAGTAGTGCAAGACTGCTCAGATTGATGTGACTGAAATTAAACAAGTGGAGATTGATTACTAGTTTAAAAATACATTTTATTTCAGAGTATTTGATTTCAACATATCTTTTTGTTTTCCATGTAGCCACATGCCAAAGACTTTTGGAAGTAAAATAAAAGTATTTTAGTACAACATAAAGTTAAACACACAGGTACAGAAGGATTGTGATCATCTTATTTGTTTATTTGTTTTATCTATTGTCGTCTGATTCATATTAAGATTCATGAACAGAATGCGACTATTACAACAGCATAATAAAAGTTTTTAAACTTTGTTAATGGAAACTTTACTATTTTAATTAATGTGAGCATTACCACTCTGTTACCTTGTGTTTAATAAAAACATATTTAATGAAGAAAAACACCACAGAATACAATAATCATATTTAATTCAAGACACAAACTAGGAACCAATAAAAATGCTGCCCCGTTGAATTCTGCATAATTTATAAGATTTGTATATCTACAAAATATGTTATATTTAATCTCTTGTATCTGCGCATATACCTTTGTTTTCAGGAAGATATATTTAAAAACTGAACTTGGAATTGTTCTGAAACAAATGTATTGTTACAGGTTTTTTTTTTAGGTTTTATGCTTGTGAATTTTGATAGATCTTGATCAATTTGATGAGACCATATGACAAAATGAATACACTGTTTCTGAATAGATGACGTTCCTTCAAAACTGTGCTTTAATTAAGTCCTTGACTTCTATACAACACACCTAAACTTGAAAGCAAGTACTTCTTTGAATGGGATGACAAAGGCATTTTATTGTATTGAAAAAGAATGTATTCTCCTATTTAAAAAGAAAAAAGGACATGCTTTATTAAGATATTCACTAAACTGTGAACTTTATCTTTTTGCAAATGTAAGGCCAGAATATCTGAGCAGAAAAGATAGCTGTGTTGGAAAAATTTTCACGTTTAATTATTTTCCTTGATTAATTCCTGAAAATGCACCACTTAGTTTAAAAGCCTTGTATGTGTTTATATCTGACCATATGTTGTTATAATTCTCAAGTAATATTTTACAATATATTGTCAATGTTATTCCTGATTTATTGGTAATGCAAACAGTAAATATCACAATTCTATTGCAGACAGCATACAAATTACATTTTACCCAAGAATCACTTTGGGTTGGCTGAAGATGATAGCGATAAATACACATAAAATATACCTAGCAGAAATTATATATCCCTTTAAAAAAAAATTGAGAGTACAAGTGATTGCGTGAATTAATTATTAATCATCCTGCTATACACTCATGGATAAATATTACTCAGAAGTGATTTAAAAGCTCTGGATGAGGAGTTGAAAAATATTACTTATTGTCCCTAAAACGCGATATGTTAAAGATGTGCCTTTTTGATCACAAATGCTTTTCTCTATGCTCAAAACTAAACATAACTCTAAAATTTGACTTAATACTGAACATGTAGGAATATAGATTGAGAAAGCACAGACAGACAATGCTGAAACAATTGTACACATTTTTAAATATCTGCATTGCATACAAAATATGTTGTTATTGCAATAGTTGCCAGTGGTGTACGTTATTACATTGCAATGCAATTCTGTCTATTCATTTAGAAGGGGGGGGGGGTAGGTAATTATGTATGATTAAAACCAGCATATACAGGTGGTC
Organism: Pelobates fuscus; assembly: GCF_036172605.1. NCBI lineage: Eukaryota > Metazoa > Chordata > Amphibia > Anura > Pelobatidae > Pelobates > Pelobates fuscus. The sequence continues at coordinate 124,166,672 of NC_086322.1, read as the reverse complement.
ACTAAATGACAGACCAGCATTGTGTTGTCTGCATAGTCACTGTAGCATTCACACGTACTGTCCTTAATTATACTCTTTTCTACATCCAATTTATGTAAAAAAAAAAACCTAAACAAACATCACTTGCCTGAAATAACTGGCACTTGCTAGATTTGTGGATTTTGTTTAATCTTTTATTTTATTTTTATGTCTAACTGTGTAGCACAAAAATAAGACATGAATACAGATGCTTAGAAACAGTGTAAACCCTTGTCAAAAAGGCTATTGTTCAAAAATGCTTTATGATATTAATAAGGTATCCATCACAAGAGTTGATAGAGTGAAATATGGACAACATTTCACCCAGCAAGCTTCACATAAAAGAAATAAATATAGGAATTCCTCTTACCACTACTGTGTGTGTCACTGGTTAATAATGTCATTATCATTGCAATGGTCACCCAATAAAAGCAAGACCTAGTTGGTGCACGCTGGTGACACTCACTAGACTGGTGTTTAGACTGTGCTTAGCAAAAACTAGGCGCTCACACTATAGTTTTATTATTAGCAAAAAATGGCCACATTCTGTTTGAGCAGCAACATCATTTGTTATATAGAGTGTGTGAATAACAAGCTCCAATAGTAGATAGAGCAGCAGCAAATCTATATACTTGAAAAGAATATACAGTTTATTCTACTTGTATGTATATATGTGCAGTTAAATGTCTCCCTTAGGTCCTATATGATGCTCTGTTACAGGTATGTTATGTTTAATGAAATTAAGCCCTGATTGTCACGCCAAGGGTGCATACTTCATTGTTGCACTATAGAATATTGCTATTTAATGTGATTTGTGTATTACATATATGAATTGGCCACTTGATAGAGGTGGTAGGGCCAATGTGATTATAGAGAACAGATTTCAGAAAGGGTTAGTTTAAAGTATATAGGAATGTGATCTGTCAGAAGGTTTATAGCTCCTTTGAAGTTGTGACTCCAGAGGTGTGAAATTTTACACATGAGTTGCAGCTGAGTCTCCTTCAATATAATACTCTCTAATTTGCTATATGTCTATATTCCCTCTTAGATATTGGGTTCTTTTTATATGCTAATGACCATTAGCATTCAAGAAATCAATTGTGTTCCAGGGTCATATTCAAAAGAAACATTAATAAATAATGTTGAAGTTTGCTATATTAGGTCATAAGTAAGAAGTGTGCCTTATCTGTGGAATGGAAAATTTGTAAAAAAAAAAAAAAAAAAGTCCTGGATGCAATTTTTTTATTTCTATGACAAGTACAAAAGAGGAAATAAAGTCAAACATTTATATTTGGATTGATATTGGTCTGGAACACAAGGGGATGGTCACTTATTTTTTCAATAGGTGCGCCCTATCTCCACCTCTGGGCCAGGCTTGGAACCTGAGATGAATCCAGAGGGTATATATCCAATGATATGTAAATGTCTAGTGTACTTGCTTGGGGCCAAGATTAAATTTTGAGTGCGTCACCATCTTCCCTTGCTAGAGACAGCCAGGGCTGTTTTAAAACAAAAGTAAGTAAGTGAGTAATTAGGATTTCTGTTAATTTCTCCTTTTTGGTTTTCAACTGTTTTGACTATTGTTTGTTCATAATAAGTATTCCTTTATTAATTTTTGCCATTGTCTGGCAAAGAACTCACGTTACCTGGCTACACGTTACATGAAGAGACCAATTTATTATTATTTTTAAGTGGCATAGATATTGTATTTTGGTGTGTGTGTGTGTGTGGGGGGGGGGTTATTCTAATTTACCTGGAGGACCAAGGCACCTCATTTATAAATCATCTTAGTTGGGGCAGCATTAAAAATAGTAATATTTATATTATTATAATTAAGTGTGGGTGATGTTAAGTGGGATTTGTATCATTATTTCTAGTCTTTTGCATACAATTTGAGAACTTTAACAAGTTCACCGCCAGAGCACAGTCACAGCCACACTTGGAATAGGATGTGTTCATGCCATTGATTACATTATTTCAGCAACAAGCATGACTTGTAAACTCCTCCTCCTTAAAGGAACACGCCAGTGTCCGTCCCCCCCAAAAAAATATGACTGTTTAGTAGAGATACCCCCAATGAAAACATGCATGCATTTCATTATGCATTTTTCATTGAGTATATATCTAAAACAACTTGCAAACACTACAGATCTCTTCTCTGAGGCTTTTGCAATCCATTCTTCTTTTTCCCAAGCCCAGACTTCATGTGGCTGTCCAATCACAGGCTTCGTAATGCAGCTCAATGATACATCTTTCCAAAGCAGGTGCTCTGAGTAATTGGATTCATATTGAGTTTTCTCCACAGATCTAAACAACCAGAAAACAACACGGTTGTTTGATCTACAGCCAGGGGGATGAAACAAGGTTAATTTATAAAATTGCTAAGATAAATATTCGCCTTTCCAGTATGCACAAAAAAATATGCTTATTTAAGTTAGATGTCACTTGCAACACTATAGATAGACTGTGCTTCCAGCCTTAACAAAATTCATGGCTCCTCGTGCATCTACTCTATATCCATACTATATCCTGTGAGATAAAATTATGCAATGCAAAGTACAAGAATCACCCAAAACTAAGAGTGAGCTATTGCTTTTTCCTATCTTCTTTCACCATTGAGGTTCATTTATCCAGCTTCTTTTAAATGAAACATAATCTCTTAGGGACATAGCTTATCCACATCATATCAGCAGGACCAATGGGATTGGCTATGAATTTTTGAAACAGTCAGATTGCCACACACATTCCTTATTGGAGAATAGTATATTACTGATGATGTTATTGGCAGTACAATTGATGGGTAATTGTATTATCTCTTACCCATCACACAGTGGATCTAAGAATAGAGGAGACCCTAGGCAGGGCGCATCCAGGTAAGTAGGGTTAACAAGGAATTATTTCTTCGACAACTTCTACCAACACCACCACAAGCTTGGCTGCCTGGCTAACTCCAGATTCATCGGGGATCATAGGGACTTCTACTGCATTATTCACAATTTTTTATGTGTTTACTTTATTTTTATATATTGGTTTGTTAGCAGCTCAGCTCATATTACCTTGATTGATTAGACTTAAAATATACATAATGCCCATCTTCCTATTAGCTCTAATGTACATATCTTGTCAGCACTACTTTTTAAACCTTAAGTAATATCTTGTTTTCAAATCCCTGAGCAACCTGCAAATCTCTTTCATGTGCTAAATTATTCACAATCAATGTCTGTGATAGTCATCTTTACGTCATATATTTATTTTAATAAGACTTAAATTACAAGGCATTTTTACCCATTTGTTATCCTTTTCATCTTTTCCTAAGGCTTCAGATAAGTTTAACTAAATTCACATCTTAAATCTAAAATGAAAGTGACAGATAATAAGGCAGTAATTATTAAATTCTCAAAAATATATTATCATTAACACCTTCAAGTCATTTAGACACATGATATGCTCTTAGGATTGAAAATCTAATTAGCTTTCATTTTCTGATTCAAAGTGATTTCTTATCCATTTTGCTAACATGAAAATTAAGATAATATTCTGTATATTTACCCTTTGCTCTTTAAAATATATATATTAAAACTGATCAGGAATTATATAATACCTCTTATACAAGAAAACAATATGCATTGGTCTGCATTCATCTTCTCGAAATGAAGAAGTTAAATGTTTAGTGTACTACAAACTATTGTATTTTTATATTCATTATATTATTGTGTTTTTAGTTGTGTTTTTTATTTGTATTTTTTTTTGACAGGCTATGAATATTTTATATTAGTGCGAGATGCAAACAGAGATGAAAAATTTGATGAAAATGTAACTGAAGGTAATATAATATAGCAACACACTGAAGAACCATCTTATTTCATAATAAAAAATCTGTAGAGCAGCTATATTTAATCACTCAATATATTAAGCCACAAACCTTGATCAAGCCTCCTCATAAACATCTGCTGGTTTATACACTCTCCAAATTCCAATTAAAAAGAGAAAGAGCTTCCAAGAGTGGGAGCATTTCCATGAAACAAATACATTGAATTCCTAATCATCCTCCCAATTTTACACCAGTTTATATGCTTTATTTCTCTCTATCAGATGACAGGATCATATATCTACTCATAAAATATTTGGGCTTGCAATGCATTATTGTGTTGCAATAACAGAATTGTTCTTAGACAGTGTCGTATTTACTAGAGTGTGTTGAATATTGTTTTATTTTTTACGCTGTTTTATTCAACAGATACACTTGAAATGAACAAAATATTGTGTACAATGCAAACTCTGAATATAACTCTACAGCATTTAATGAATTATAATTTTTTAAGGTTACATATCTTTGACAAATGTGAAATGATAATATGACAATTCCTTCACACAGTTTAACCATAGTATACTTAGCTTTACTTTGTGATACAAGAAGGGCTTCATCTTATTTTATAAGTGGGAGAAGTTCAACCAGCTCAGCGTGCATGTGCAAACCTCCTGGCAGGCATAAGGAGGAAGTAGAGAAAATGTGAGGGTTTTAAAAAAAAAGAAAACATTCTAAGGGCAATTAAGAGATACTAGAGGGAGTGGAGGGAGCGGGACGTTATCTTCCTCTTGCAGGTGCTCTACCTGCAAATGAGAAAATTTCTATGCCTGTTGTCAGTTTGCAGTGCATTCTGACAACCAGGGCCGGTGGAAGGATTTTTGGATACACAGGCAAAGATACATTTTGCTGCGCCCCCTTAAACAAATGTGTATTTTATCCCTCCTTAGTATGTCTTACTTACACCCTCTTGTGTGTCTCTTATAAACCCCCTTGTGTATCTATTTCTTTCCCCAGCCCATTTGTGTGTCTCCCCCCATTCTTTTTGCGTGTCTCTTTCTTCCCCCACAGACCCTTTCTGTGGCTCTCTCCCCTCAGTGCATTTTATGTCTTTTTCCATGCGATATAGACATAGATATATAGCAACACACAACCATACAGGCACTCGGTCATGAAGATATGCAGACACACAATAGAACAAATTCAGGCACACAGCCATACAATCTACACATACAGGAACAATGTCATACAAACACAATATTAAAGACACATACAGAGACATTCAGATACTGCCATACAGACACAGACATACACAGGCTTATAGTCATACAGATGCAGACATACAGAGCAGGGGCAGATCCAGAGCCTAATCTCGGGAATATCACTGGAAATGGGTTGTAGTGGCTGTAATTGAAAAGTTAGGGCATGTAGTAGGGAGCTGCCTGAGCCGCCTTATGGACGCGCTGACCCTGCTGACAACATATGGATTTTATGCATAGAATTCAGCCCGAAACAGAGTTCTAGGTTGCCAATGTCACGTGTACTGTGGGTGCAACATGCCCCCAACAATTTCAAATATCTCAGTATGTGCAGTGTTTCGAACTGCAAATCTCAAATTGAAGTGATGGTGTTTTGAGTAACCCTTAAATTATTATTATTATTATTATTATTATTATTATTATTATCATATATATATAGCACTAACTTTTTAACCAGTGGTTTACAGTATTTTAAAGGGGGAAATTTAGCAGTAAAATAGGCAATTACATAGTGTTACAGGGACAATGGGTTAATGAGGATCCTGCTCAAACAAAACTTACAATCTATAGAAGGTGGGTTATAAAAACACAATATGGACATTGAAGGGGAGAGCAACTAAGCAACAAGATGGGAAAGTAGCAAAACTGGAAGGTGACCTTGGAGTGTTGCCCTTTAAGAGAGAGCAAGATATAGCTTTGTGAAAAAGAAGTGACTCTAGGAGGCCATAAGCCTTTCTGAAGAGGTGGGTTTTGAAGAACTTCTTAAAAGATTGAAGACTAAGGGAGAGTCTGATAGGTGTAGGAAGACTGTTCCAAAGTTAAGGAACTGCTTGCGAGAAGTCTTGCAAGTGCAGGTTAGTAGTAATGTTATAAGAAACTGAGGAGGGCATAACTACAAATTAGAGAAGAAATATAACAAGGGCTATATTTTAGAGCTTTTTAGATAAGGGTTAGTATTCTGAGTTGACTCCAATAGGGTACAAGAAGCCAATGTAAGGATTGACAAAGGGACCAAGTGTGAGAGGACCAAAAGGATAAAAAAAAACAGCCGAGCAGCAGCATTCACTACAGCCTGTAACAAAGCAGTACGGTGTCTGGAAGACCAATTAGACCAATTACAGTAATCAATGCAAGATATTACTACAGCATAAACAAGCTGCTTAGCAGCATCTTGCATAGCAACGGGTGGATGTGGGCAATGTTTTTAAAGTAGAATTGGCAGAATGTGGCAACAGACTGGAAATGAGGTGAAAGGTGAGGCAATAATCAAAGATAACATCAAGAGAGCAAACTTGCAAGGATGGGCTGATGCAGATAACATCAACTTGCAGGGAAAGCAAAAGAAGAGGAAGAAGAGCTTAGTTGCTTCTTTTAAGTGCTGCTTCAAAGTGTGTGCTTGGAGATATTCTGGAGAGTTTTATTGATTCTTCAATTGGTAAGGCATTTTATTGGATAATCTGGGTGATTGCTATTGATTGTTGGTTAGTTAGCTATTGTTTGCAAAGAAGCATAGGCCGACCCAGGTGTTAAACATTGTGTGGTGCTTTTAGGAGTTATATAAGGGTTGTGGTGATTCGCTTGGCTAATATAGCTTGGTTGCTGCTTCAAAGTATGTGCTTGGAGATATTACAGAGATAAACTGGAGGTAATCTGAGGTATACAGGAGAAAAAAAAGTTAAGATTTGTTTGATTTAAATTACTCACCTCATTAAAATGGCAGACTTAGTTCAGTATAATAGTTGTTATGCATTTGTTTTACGTTCCACTTTTTGGAATTTGGACGCTGTCTAATCTGTAATAGAAAAAAGGGTAGGGTCGCACTCAGTCACAACAATTCAACACAGGGTGCTACTGAGCATAGGTTAGCAAAAAAAAAACAAGGAATATGTACAAATAGAAAAAATCCCAGGCACTCACTGCGATTGTTTCCAGTCAGATTTATTGCAACGTTTTGACCTGTTAAGGTCTTTATCAAGCTCACAGGTCGAAACGTTGCAATAAATCTGCCTGGAAACAATCGCAGTGAGTGCCTGGGAATTTTTCTAGCTGTCCTGCGGGGCTAGAGTTCACGCTCGCGAGATCTGAGCTTTGCCACGGCAATGCTCAGACCTCGCGAGAGGAACCTGGCGGAGCTGCTAGCTAGAGCTTTTGGGTCCTCTCCTGCCTCCCTCCCTGTCTGTGGGCTGGTGAGGAAGATCTTTGATCTCCCTCACTGGCCTATGGAGGCACATAGCATGGGCCGCGGGGATAAGGGGGGGGGCCCAGGCACATCCGGCACACCCTGTGCGCACGCCTATAGGAGCAAAGATTTGGCTTCATTTCTCATGGTAGCTATGTTTGGAATGGAAATAAACTGTTCAAAAACAAGATGGTTTGCATCTTTCTCAAAAGGGAACAAATGTTCTCAGTGAGCAGTTCAGAGGTTTTGCTAGGATGTTTTAAACTAGCAGGGGGGGAAGGGGGTGATAAAACATCAAACCAATTGCCCCCCAAAATAAGGACAGAAGGTGTCTGTAGCAAGTGTGTTAAAAAATGATGAGCTTAGAGTTGTGTCTACAAATACTCGCAGTTTAGGGAATAAGATCCAAGAACTTGTGGCAATAATAGCAACTGATAATGTAGATTTAGTCGTTGTTACTGAGATATGGTATAATGAGAAAAATGACTGGGACATAGCAATACCAGGGCACTTTTAATATAGAAAAGGGGGAGGGGTGGCCCTGGATGTGAAGGATAGAATAAAATCTAGCCTAATAAAAGTTAGTGAGACAAACATAGAGCCCTTTTGGGTTGCATTACAATTTGGTAATCACCAGTAACTCATGTAGGTGTGATTTATAGGCCCCCAGGACAAATATTATAGTTAGATCATCTATTAGTTGAGGAAATAGCTAAAATGACAATGAAGGGGGAAGTTATCATAATGGGTGACTTTAATCTTCCTGATGTGAACTGGAAAACCAAAATAGCTGCTTGTGCCAGGAGCACACCTTCTAAACTTCCTACTGGAAGATCGGAGACAACATGGGTTTACTTCAGGGAGATCATGTCAAGCTAATCTTATTGAGTTTTTTGATTGGGTAACTAAAATAATAGATCAGGGTGGTGCAGTAGACATTGCTAGAATGCTAGAATTTAGTAAGGCTTTTGACACTGTTGCACATAGAAGGCTTATTAATAAACTGCAATCTTTAAGTTTGGATTCCAATATTGATGAATGGGTAAGACAGTGGCTCAGTGACAGGCAACAGAGGGTTGTAGTCAATGGAGTATATTCGAAGCACGGTCTTGTCACCAGTGGGATACCTCAGGGATCTGTACTTGGACCCATTCTCTTTAATATGTTCATTAGTGATATTGTAGAAGGTCTTGATGGTAAGGTATGTATTTTTTACTGATGATACTAAGATATGTAACAGGGTTGAGGTTCCAGGAGGCATAAGCCAAATGGCAAATGATTTAGGTAAACTAGAAAAATGGTCAGAGTTGTGACAGCTGACATTTAATGTGGATAAGGGCAAGATACATAGCTTGGATGTAAAAACCCAAGGGCAGAGTACAGAATATTTGATAGAGTCCTAACCTCAACTTCTGAGGAAAGGGATTTAGGGGTAATTATTTCAGATGACTTAAAGGTAGGCAGATAATGTAATAGAGCAGCAGGAAATGCTAGCAGAATGCTTGGTTGTATAGGGAGAGGTATTAGCAGTAGAAAGAGGGAAGTGCTCATGTGATTGTACAGCACACTGGAGAGACCTCACTTGGAGTATTGTATGCAGTACTGGAGACCGTAGTTCTAGAAGGATATTGGTACTTTGGAAAGAGTTCAGAGAAGGGCTACTAAACTGGTTTATGGATTGCAGGATAAAACTTACCAGGAAAGGTTGAAGGATCTTAACATGTATAGCTTGGAGGAAAGATGAGACGGGGGGATATGATAGAAACATTTAAACACATAAAGGGAATCAACACAGTAAAGTAAGAGACTATATTTAAAAGAAGAAAAACTACCACAACAAGAGGATATAGTCTTCATTTAGAGTGGAAAAGGTTTTTAAAAAATGCAGGAAGTATTACTTTACTGAGAGGGTAGTGGATGCATGGAATAGCCTTTCAGCTGAAGTGGTAGAGGTTAACACAGTGAAGCAGTTTAAGGATGTGTGGGATAGGCATTGGGCTATTCTAGCTATAAGATAAGGGACTAATGAAAGTATTTAGAAAATTGGGCAGACTAGATGGGCAGAATGGTTTCTTATCTGCCATCACATTCTATAAGAAGTTCAGTTTTAGAGAGATTGAGTTTCAGTGGGAGGACATTCAATCAAAGATAGAGGAAAGGCAAGTGGTGGGGAGCAGAGGCCGGGATGTTGCAATGTAGCGAAAAGACCAGGGGCTTAAACCATGGGGTAAATTTATTGGCTCTTTATATCCTTCATTTCTTTGCTTTTCAAAATTCCTCCACCTGCATGTTAGATTGTTACATGATTTGCAAATACAAATTAGTATTTTTGGAAAATCTGCAATATGTTTTGCTGTTTCTCTCTCAGTAATACTAATTAAAGTACTGCAATAGCATGTGTTATCTCACTCACAGTATTACACATTGCAATACTGAGAGAGAACTAGTGCTTACAGTTGTATATTTTCATGAGACCTGGGGTTAACAATGAAATTGTAAGATCCCTGTTTTTAGTAGCACTTTTTTCCACTGTGCTTGACCTTTTTCCAAACAAACTTGTATTTGATTTTAGTGAGCGCTTGCCGTGGCATTATTTTGTTATTTATGTTCAGATTTTCTCTGGGATTTGGAGTCTCCTCGTCTGGTGTCCTTTCTATATTCTGGTAAGTGGAGCTCTTTTGTCTCCTCTCACCATTGAAATGTTCTCATTTTTTTTTTTGCTGCAATTTTACAGGCAGCATATTTGTTTCTTGTATACCTTGTTCCATATGTTTAATGTCCCTGTGGTTAGGGTACCAAAGGAAAAAAGAAAACATATGCCATAAAAAAGACAACAGAAATGAATAGAAACATAAAACACCCTGTTAATTAATAAAACACAAATGTGTTACTGCTGCAGTTCAAAATAATAATTTCTAATGTAAGTGTAATCCTTAATAAGTATTAAAGAAATTTAAAAGAAAAAAAGAATAAGATAAAATACAATTGAAAAGGAAAATTAAATTAATAAACATCACTACCAAATCTTGCCACAAAATCTTAAAAATTGCATCATTACTTAAAGCAAGATATGTCACAACTTAAATCTAAACCACTCTGTATCCTTTTAAGTAAATTAAAAATCTATTTATTTTCTAGATAACATACATGTCTATGCACATCTCCATTTATGCAGATACATTAGAAGAATTACAACTCCATTCCCAGTGTCTAAAAGAAATCTGTACCTATCATACAGTTTACACGTGGTCTAACCCATGTATTGGCTCCATACACAGTGTAATAGGCATGTGCAATTCGTTTCGTTCCGAATGTCATTTCAGGCAATTCGGACATTTGGCAATTCGGACATTCGGATACTGCTGAATGTCCAAATAGCTGAATTCCAAAGTTCCGAAATTGCCGAAATTGCCAAAATTGTCAAAGTTCCGAAGTTCCGAAGCACAGTACAGGTAGTTCCCGACTTTACAAACTAATTGGTTCTGAAGCCTAGTTCATAAAGTGAGATCTAATTTCCCATAGACCGCAATGTAATAAGCATAGGTTCTGTTCCTGACCAAGAAATTTAGCTATAGAAAACCTAAATTATTAAGTACAAATACCAAATATAGGCATAACAAATACATATATGTTGTAGAAACATTAAAGAAATACATACCATATTGAATTCTTCATCAAATCATCCTCAATCATCATCTTCCTCAATGAAGAGACATGTTGCACTTGATGAATGGGGCACCGCACAGTCCTCCCTCAGTTGTTTGGTACTTGTTGAAGGCTGCACCTCACTAGTTTCTGGTTCGTTTGAGACAGAGCTAGTCACAGCAGCTTTCTGTAGACAAGCTGTGATAGTGGTTTGCTTCCAACACATTCTTTTCTTTTCATTGTAAATTTCCTTATAGCAGGCATAGGCATTTCTTAGATCTCTAGCAACTTTGGTACTTCTCTCAAAGTTAGAATTAATTGCCTTTTCCATGTGTTGAAATGCTTCCTCGAGGCCTTTCAAAGTGAAAGAATGAACAGGAGTTTCAGGTGCTGTAACATCTTCTACCTCTTCAACTTCCTCTTGTTCTTCCATATCTAAGAGGTCTGCATTTGTAAGTTCTTCCTTGTGCGCTTCAAGAAGGTAATTTATGTCAGTTGCAGAGACGTCCAGGTCCAATTTGTTGGCAAGAGTAACTATTGCTTCTGTGTTCTGCTATACAATTTCTGCTGGTTCTTCAAACCGTTCAACATTAGTACCAAACAACTGAGGGCAGAGCTTTTTCCAAACACCTTTCATGGTTGTCTCTGAAATTTTGTTCCAGGCATATGCTGTAATTTTTATTACATCTAAAATATTAAATTATTTTCTCCAAAAATCTTTAAGACTTGGACCTGTCTCCTTATCTGTTGCTTTAATCAACATTTCAAATGTCTGCTGAAGGTACAGTGCTTTAAATGTGGCGATAACTCCTTGGTCCATTGGTTGCAAAATGGTTGCAAAATGGAAGTATTTGGTGGCAAGAATATGATTTTGATGTTAGGGTGGTGATGTTGAAGAGAGGGTGGATGACCGGGTGCATTATCTACAAGCAGAATAACTTAAAATGGTATTGAGGTATCTTCATAATATTTTTTCACTTCAGGTACAAAATAATGTTAGAACCAGTCTTCAAACAGTGAAGCAGTAACCCAACCTTTTTTATTGGCTTTCCATATGACTGGCAGTGTGCTTTTCACAATTTCTTTAAGTGCCCTAGGGTTTTCTGCACGGTGCACCATCATGGGTTTTAACTTACAGTCTCCAGCTGCATTCCCACCAAGCAATAAAGTTAGTCGATCTTTCGCTGGTTTAAAACCGGGCATTGATGATTCTTCTTTTGCAATGTAGCTTCTTGATGGCATGCGCTTCCAAAAGAGACCGGTTTCATCCGCATTGAAAACCTGTGATGGCGAGTAATTTCCCTCTTCCAATATTTCTGCCAACTTAGCAGGAAATAATTTAGCATGAGGATTTTTATGTTTTGCCAACCAGCTCTTTTTTTGTACCGATCAAACCACCCACTGCTTGCAGAAAATGTTTCTTCAACATTGCCTCCTTTTCTTTGTTTCAGCATCTCAAAAAGTGATAAAGCTTTAGCACAAATGGTAGCATAGGTAACAGGCATATGGAGCCGTCCAGTTTGATCTCTTATCCATGCTGTTAAAAGTTTTTCCATGTGAGGAATAAGGCTTTAATTTTCCTTTGTTCGTATCCAAGTAGAATGCAGGGATTGCACATTTTTTACTTCCTTTAAATATTTTTCTCTGTCTTTCAAAATTGTACTCACAGTTGATTTACTTAGTGAATATTTGGTAGCTACTTCTTTAGTGGTATTTCCAGCATCATGGTCTGTTATGATGTTCAATTTTGTTTCTAATGTTATGGCTTTTCGTCTTTTAATATTTTCATTACAAGCACCGACTGTAACCGCCTATCTTTTTGGTGGCATTATGAGTCCTCCTTCTTCACTTTCTTCTTTCTCAACGTCCCTCTCTCCTTTATCACTTTCCTTTTCCTTCTTTAATTCAAACCTCTCTTAAGCCTTCCTCCTTCTTCTTTCTCAACCTCCCTCTCTCCTTTATCACTTTCCTTTTCTTTCTTTAATTTCAAACCTCTCTTAAGCCTTCCTCCTTCTTCTTTCTCAATGTCCCTCTCTCCTTTATCACTTTCCTTTTCCTTCTTTAATTTCACACCCAGGGGACTGACCGGTCGGCACTTCGGACGTGGTCCGAGGGCCCAGCCGGGAGGGGGGCCCGCCATCAGGGGGCCCGGCCGCCCCTTTAAATGCTGCAGCCGCCTGAGCGCTCTCTTAAGAGCCTCAGGCTGCTGCAGCGTCTCACCTCCCCTCCCCTGTAGCGTGGCCAAGCTGCACTCCGGTCCGCGGTGCCTGGCCGGAGTGATAGGAAGGTGCACACTGAGTGTTCACCTTCCTGTCAGTCTGGCCGGGTACAGGAAACAGAAACTCCTGTTCCGCGCGGAACAGGAGTTTCTGTTTCCTGTAACCGGCCGGACTGACAGGAAGTGCACACTCAGTGTGCACCTTCCTATCACTCCAGCCGGGCACCGCGGACCGGAGTGCAGCTCAGCCACGCTACAGGGGAGGGGGTAAGAACAAAGAGGGAGGGGGTAAGAACAAAGAGGGAGGGGGGGTAAGAACAAAGAGGGAGGGGGGTAAGAACAAAGAGGGGGTAAGAACAAAGAGGGGGGTAAGAACAAAGAGGGGGGTAGGAACAAAGAGGGAGGGGGGTAAGAACAAAGAGGGAGGGGGGTAAGAACAAAGAGGGGGGTAAGAACAAAGAGGGGGGTAAGAACAAAGAGGGGGTAAGAACAAAGAAGGGGGTAAGAACAAAGAGGGAGGTAAGAACAAAGAGGGGGCTAAGAACAAAGAGGGGGGTAAGAACAAAGAGGGAGGGGAGGAGAGGGGGTAAGAACAAAGGGGGGTAAGAACAAAGAGGGGGGTAAGAACAAAGAGGGAGTGGGTAAGAACAAAGAGGGGGGTAAGAACAAAGAGGGGGGTAAGAAGAGAAAGGGAGGGTGGGGGTAAGAAGAGAAAGGGAGGGGGTAAGAAGAGAAAGGGATGGGGGTAAGAAGAGAAAGGGGGTAAGAAGAGAGAGGGGGGTAAGAAGAGAAAGGGAGGGGGTAAGAAGAGAAAGGGAGGGGGTAAGAAGAGAAAGGGAGGGGGTCAGAAGAGAGAGTGGGGGGTAAGAAGAGAGAGGGAGGGGTGGTAAGAAGAAAGGGAGGGGGGTAAGAAGAGAGGGAGTAAGAAGAGGGAGTAGGGGGGGTAAGAAGAGGGAGTAGGGGGGAGTAAGAAGAGGGGGTAGGGGGAATAAGAAGAGGGGGAGAGGGTAAGCAGAGGGGGGAAGGGAGTAAGAAGTGGGGGGAGTAAGAAGAGGGAGGAGTAAGAAGAGGTGGGAGTAAGAAGAGGGGGAGGGGGGAGTAAGAAGAGGGGGAGAGTAAGAAGGGGGAGTAAGAAGAGGGGGAGGGGGAGTAAGAAGAGGGGTAGAGTAAGAAGGGGGTAAGAAGAGAGTGAGGGGGGAGTAAGAAGGGGGTAAGAAGAGGGGGGGCGAGTAAGAAGAGGGGGTAGGGGGGAGCAAGAAGAGGGGGGAGGGGGTAAGAAGAGGGGGGAGGGGAGTAAGAAGTGGGGGGAGTAAGAAGAGGGAGGAGTAAGAAGAGGTGGGAGTAAGAAGAGGGGGAGTGGGGAGTAAGAAGAGGGGGAGAGTAAGAAGGGGGAGTAAAAAGAGGGGGAGTAAGAAGAGGGGGAGAGTAAGAAGAGGGGGAGGGGGGAGTAAGAGGAGGGCAATTGCCCCCTCCCCTGTCCGCAGGCACCGTGCGGGCAGCCGGCAGGGGAGGGAGGAAGAGAGGACCCGGGAGCTCAGCCTTCAGCTCCTCTGGGTCCTTCTTGCGCGAGCACAGATCGTTGCCGCGGTTACCACAGCAACGTTATGGCTCTTGCGAGAGTAAACTCTAGCCCTGGAGCTACGGGCTAGAGTTCACTCTCAACACTGTGACCACCAGGGATTCCTGGTGGTCGCAGTGGTGAGAGTGAACTCTAGCCCCATAAACACACTGCCCCCACACACCATACACATTCACACACTGCCCCCCATACACCCACACACACCATACACATTTACACACATTGCTTCACACACACACTCATACACTGCCCACCCATACACACACAGCCCCCCATACTAACATTGCCACACACATACACAGCCCCCTCATACACACATTGCCCCACACACCCTACACATTCACGCACTACACCCCCTCACACACACTGAACCTTTCACAAACACTGCACCCCTTACACATTGCACCACTGCTCCTATACCCTACTACAGCCTCATATCCCAGCAGACCCCAGGTAAGTTGTCAAACTGTTCTTAAACGGTTTGACTACTTACTCTGAAAGGGGGGCCCGGCCCTCCTGGCACCATAACGACTACACAGAGCAGTAGTGGTTATTGTGCATGGATTATTTCTTTAAATAATCTACAAGTGCCCCAGTAGCCAGCAAGCCAGCCCACAGGCCGGCCAGCCAGCCAGCCCACAGGCCGGCCAGTAGCCAGCCAGCCCACACGCCACCAGTTAGGCTTACAGCCAGCAAGCCCACAGCCTGCCAACCGCAGCCAGCAAGCCACAGCCTGCCAGCCAGCAAGCCACAGCCAGCAAGCCACAGCCTGCCAGCCGCAGCCAGCAAGCCACAGCCTGCCAGCCGCAGCCAGCAAGCCAACAGCCTGCCAGCTGCAGCCAGCAAGCCCACAGCCTGCCGGCAGTAGCCAGCAAGCCCACAGCCTGCCAGCAAGCCCACAGCCTGCCAGCTGCATCCAGTAAGCCCACAGCCTTCCAGCAAGCCCACAGACTGCCACCCAGCAACAGTAATTAAGGTAAGAGGAGCCAACTTGGCCTAGGTATCAGCGAGCTATGTTGTGTTGCTATATTGTGAATAGGAACCAGAGTGTTGGAGAGACCCCCCTCCAGGCCCCATTAGACTCCATTGTAGTCTCTAATGGGACCTGGAGGAAATTCTTTCTAACACACTCTCTAAAGGACACTGAGATAGCCTCTGCTAGAATGCTCCCCCCCTCCATGGCCCATTAGCCCTCAATTGTAGTCTCTACTGGGGCCTGGAGGCGACTGTTTCCAGCAGGGACACTGAGATGGCCTCTGTTAGAAAGACCCACTTCCAAGCCTATTAGACTCCATTGTAGTCTCTAATAGGGCCTGGAGGGGATTCTTTCTAACACACTCTCTAAAGGACACTGAGATAGCCTCTGCTAGAATGCTCCCCCCCTCCATGGCCCATTAGCCCTCAATTGTAGTCTCTACTGGGGCCTGGAGGCGACTGTTTCCAGCAGGGACACTGAGATGGTCTCTGTTAGAAAGACCCACTTCCAAGCCTATTAGACTCCATTGTAGTCTCTAATAGGGCCTGGAGGGGATTCTTTCTAACACACTCTCTAAAGGACACTGAGATAGCCTCTGCTAGAAAGACCCCCCTCCATGGCCCATTAGCCCTCAATTGTAGTCTCTACTGGGGCCTCGAAGGGATTATTGCACTTTTGTTCCTTGTGTCTAAAGATTGTGTAGGGTGTGGCTGGAGGCGGTGCATGGAGGCGGGACATGGGTGGCGCTTGCTGCGGAGTATGGGTGGGGCCTGTCAGGGGGCCCTTGATTTATTTTGCCCGGGGGCCCTGAGGGTTCTCAGTCCGCCCCTGTTCACACCTCTCTTAAGCCTTCCTCCTTATTCTTCTTTCACAACGTCCCTCTCTCCTTTATCACTTTCCTTTTCCTTCTATAATTTCACACCTCTCTTAAGCCTTCCTCCTTCTTCTTTCTCAACGTCCCTCTCTCCTTTATCACTTTCCTTTTCCTTCTATAATTTCACACCTCTCTTAAGCCTTCCTCCTTCGTCTTTCTCAACGTCCCTCTCTCCTTTATCACTTTCCTTTTCCTTCTTTAATTTCACACCTCTCTTAAGCCTTCCTCCTTCTTCTTTCTCAACGTCCCTCTCTCCTTTATCTTTTTCCTTTTCCTTCTTTAATTTCACACCTCTCTTAAGCCTTCCTCCTTCTTCTTTCTCAATCTCCCTCTCTCCTTTATCACTTTCCTTTTCCTTCTTTAATTTCAAACCTCTCTTAAGCCTTCCTCCTTCTTCTTTGTCAAGGTCCCTCTCTCCTTTATCACTTTTTTCCTCCTTTTATTTTTAGAGCTTTCAATCTCTACTCCTTTTATTTTTAGCGCTCCTTTTTTTATTTATTTTTTTACAGTATTTTTAGAGCCTTCAAGCCCTACTCCTTCTCCCCTTTCTTCGGGCTCTTCAGCCCTCCTCCTGCTCCTTGCTATGCTACCTGCCAAAATATGGCACAATGTCACACACACACACTTTATATGGATAAACAGCTAAAATTACAGACACCTGATATTTCACAACTTTTATTTGTCTGTCTACAGGAAGGAGGGGGGGGAATTAGGAGAAATACAAGAACTCCCAAGTACATTCACATCAATCTCAGGCACACACACACACACACACACAAACATGTTTTTTACCTTACCTTTCACTCCTGTTCACGCTGCTAAGCACACGCACATCAATCTCAGGCACACACACACATAAACACGTGTTTTACCTTACCTTTCACTCCTGTTCACTCTGCTAAGCACACTCACATCAATCTCAGGTGCACACACAAAAACCATACAATTAGAAAAAGCATACAGGTACATTAAAATGAAGAAGAAATTATTAGATGCACTGTTATATCTTCACACATCAAATATGGAAACCCTAATCATATTTTATTTTTATTTTTATCTGGAAAAAGTTGTTTTATTTATTAAAAATATAGGGAAAATACAAGAAACGTCATATTAATATCTAAGACAAATTACATACATAGACATACATAAATTAGAAATGTAACTCCAGATCTGTACCTTTACATAGTGTTTCATAAACTCTCTATCAAAATTCTATGCAGGTGTTAATACAATTATAGTACAGTACATCACATACTATCACTCATGTACTGTACACTGTGCCATCCATTCAGTTTCTGTTACATCCTGCTCTAAACAGAAAAATACTCAAATTGAAAATAAAGACAAAGCCAATTATCCAGAATTTAAACTTACCTTCCACTCCTGTTCACTCTGTTGGCCTCAAATTCCTTTTCCAGGGCCTCCAAACACGCTCCGCGGTCCGCATCCACGGATCGCCGAAACAAAATGGCGGCGGAAACAAAATGGCGTGCGCATCCGAAAAACGTTTGTAAAGGCGGAAAAACGTAAAGCGGGAGTTCGTAAACCGGGAAATGCCTGTATTGTCGAAGTACTAAAATACCTACCCAGTGGAAGAATGAAGAATGTTACACTGTATACAAGTTTAAATAAAAAGTATACAAACATAGCCAGGATTCAGCTGTAAGCATTTGCAACACTTACAACAATCAAGTAACACACATTCATATAAAATGTAAGTTACTTAGCCAGTCAAAGGAATTACAGGAATGAATAAGTAGATAACTCCCTAATTCCCACGGTAAAGATTACTTAATATTAGTAAATTATGCCCCTACTCGCTATACCGTGAGTAGGGGCATGTCTAGTAAACAGTGAATAGCCTGTGGCTGCTCACTGTAAAAAAAAAAAAAAAAACTTGTGTCCCCCCTCCCGGGCCCCCACCCCTGAATGGCGAGTGGAGGCCCTTAAGTAAAATAAGGGGGAGAAACCTATTGTCCTCCTCCCCGGCCCCCAACCCTGAGCGATGGGTGGTGACCCTAAGTTAGAATATGGAGGGACCTATTGTGAGAATCACAAATTCTGGGTGGGGGCCCTAAATACCAATAAGGGGGGACCTATTGTCCTCCTCCCTGGCCCCACCCCTGAACGGTGGGTGGGGGCCCTAAGTTAGAATAAGGGGTGGGACCTATTGTCCTCCTCCCCCCGGTCCCCACCCCTGAGCGGAGGCCTGGGCCCTAAGTTAGAATAGTCCTCCCCCTGGCCCCCACCCCTGAGTGGCAGGTGGGGGCCATAAATACCAATAAGGGGGACCTATTGTCCTTCCCCCTGGCCCCCACCCCTGAGCAGTGGGTGGGGGCCCTAAATTTGAATAAGGGGGGACCTATTGTCCTACCCCTGATCCCCACCCCTGAGCGGTGGGTGGGGGCCCTAAATACCAATAGTTATTTGGAATTTCCCACGCTGTGTTATTTGATTCATAACTCTCTGATTGGTTACTTTCAATTAACCAGTCAGAGTGTTGTTATGAGTCAAAGAACTTTCCCATGCTGTGTAAAATGACACAGAACACTCTGATTGGCTGGATTTCAAGCTGGCCAATCAGAGTGCTGTGACAGGTAAATGTAGAGACTTACCTGTCAGTCTCTTCATTTACCTGTCAGAGCACTCTGATTGGATGGCTTAAACCAACCAACCAGAGTGCTCTGAGCCTAATTGCAGGGTGGGGCAAGGCTTTATAAGCCTTCCCCTGCCCTGCAGAGCTCAGTCTGCGTGGAGCCCTCCATGGGTGAAGAGGGATTATTTTTTTTGCGCTCTGTTATTTTTTTTTTCAAAGTGCGTTGGTTATTCTGCATTTTTATTTGCCCTTTTTTAGGGCTGAAAAAAGAAGATGTTAGAAAAAAGAAGACATCATATGGTAAGTCACCTGGGGGGGGGTTATATTTTAATTTAGGGCCCCTACCAGTCGCTCAGGGGTGGGGCCAGCGGAGGAGGACAATAGGTTCCCCCCCTATTGGTATTTAGGGCCCCAACCCACCTCTCAGGGGTGGGGGCCAGGGAGGTGATACTAGGTCCCCCTCTTTCCGGTATTTGGTGCCCGCACCCGCCGCTCAGGGGTGGGGGTTGCGGGGGAGGACAATAGCCCCCCCCCCCCTTATTCTAATACTAGGGTTTTGTTTTTTTAAAACAGTGAGCAGCCACAGGCCCCCAATTCGTAACTTCGCCAATTCGGTTCAGTTTGGCATTTTGGAAATTCAGCACTTCGGTCATTCGGAAATTCTGCTATTCGAACTTCAGACATTCGTAAGCACAAAGGAAGCAAGGTGAATAGTTAGTGTATGTAGGACCCACCTAAGAGGTTTGGCTTGACATGAAAGGTGGGCATTCCCTCTGATGGCCATTGGAGTAACTAAATAACCTCCATTTGTTTAAATATACATAGGGATTTGGGAAAGAGCTTAGGTACCTTTTTTCTTTGGTTTTTACTTTGCTTATTCTAGTTAACCCTAACGCTAGCTAACAGTAACCCCAATCAACCTTAGCACTAACCATCCTAACACCAATTCTAGCCCTAAGTCAACCCTAACCCTATGC
Organism: Pelobates fuscus; assembly: GCF_036172605.1. Taxonomy (NCBI): domain Eukaryota; kingdom Metazoa; phylum Chordata; class Amphibia; order Anura; family Pelobatidae; genus Pelobates; species Pelobates fuscus. Next base: position 124,146,543 of record NC_086322.1, on the reverse strand, counting down.
CAACCAAACCCCTACCCATATCCATAATCCTACAGTGCCCTAACTATACCTTTAACCATATCCATCCCCTACCATACCTGACCAATAAATTCGACACCAGCCCTAACCCTACACTATCCCCGCACACTCAGTATGTGCTCTGTGCTGTATTATTGCAACATGACAGGAAGAGCTATGCACCTTTGTTGCATATTACCTGTTATTTATTTTGCATTTTAAGTTGCAAGTACATGCTACTCTTCTTATGACTTATTTTAACTCAAATTCTCCACCATGCACATCAAGGTCAACCTGAACGTTAACTATATTGTAAAGCGCCACAGAATCTGTTGGCGCTATATAAATGGAGATAATAATAATAATAATAATAATAATAATAATAATAATAATACCCTGAACCTGAATTCTTCCTGCTACATAATATAACATCAATATATAGCAGTTCTCTAGATTTCCTGTCCTGAAGGCAGGACTTTTATGTTCAACCTACTGTGCAGAATAAATACATAATTGAATAAACTCATACATTTATTCAGAAATACATTAAATAGCATATTTGTAATTGGTACATACCAAAAAAAAACATAATCTAAGTTCACCTGACAATAGTAAACTATACTGTGCTAAAACCCTCTTCCTTTTAGATTTACAACATTATGCATTTGAAGACTGATTTTTAGATAGCAGTTGGTTATTACTGTCTTGTTTATGCTATTTAAGGTCATGGTCTGGTTTTGAGATACTTTTATTTGATATTATTACTGTATTTGTGTGTGTCTATAATGTTTATGAAATGCTTTTACAGGAACAACCTTCAATCATTCCATGCATCGTTTTCCCCTTTTAGTCAAACACATGTTCCAGACAGTATTTTTATCTAGTATGTGTGATATTCAAAGGGATTTCACAAAACAATCAGATTGACAATATAGCCAAGATCAACATTTTTTTTGAGTCAACTATTTTGATCTAAATTTTAGAAATGTGAGTTTCCAGTTAGCCAAAATTCCCTGATTAACTTATAAATCATTATGTCTTACAAATGAATTAGCACACACATTAATTAAAAAAAAAAAAACAGCATACTATATGAGTAACAAAATGAACAAATCGTATAATGTAGCACAGTGTAAAGTCTATGGTATGTGACACATGCTCCGATTATTATTGAGAGGGATAATCATCCCATGAGAACAATAACTTCACTGCACAACAAATTTTTGCAAAAATAAAGTTCAGTTACACAGAACATTAACTCAGACAGCTGGGAGGGTATAATTTTGCTAACAAAGTGTGTAAAAATACTTACTACAGCAGTCCTGATCGAACAGACTTCAGCAAGAATGATAATTGACAAAAGCTTCATTAGAATTTGATAAGATATCAGTGTGAACTTCAGTGATATTGTATTTTAACTAGTAAATACAAATATTTAAGATGACCCAACGGCTGATGTGATACACAACATAACAATCTGAAATCAATTATTAGAAGTGGAATAGAAGAAACCCATAAAAAGGGGATGTAGTTGAAAATGAAAGTAAAGCTATTAAATCTGAAAAACACACTTTTTCGAACTTTGACCCCAATATCTGTTACGCATCTACAACCGCCAATAAACACCCATGTTGTCCTGAGTTTAGAAATACTCAATGTTAACATGTTCTTAGTTTTTTTTTTGCAAGTTATAGGGCTATACGTTCAAGTAGAACATTGCTGTTTCAAAATATATATTTTTAAAATGTATCAATAGTGATATTGTAACACTGTTATCTGTCATAAAACTCTGAATCACACCTCACATGTACATATTTTTTAAAGTACACAACCCTGGGTGTTCAATATGGGATATGTCCAGTCTTTTTTAGTAGCCACTTACTCACAACCACTGGCCAAAGTTAGCATTTATATTTGTTTGTGTGTTAAAAAGGCAAAAAACAATTATGAATGCTAACTTTTGCCAGTGTTTGAGACTAAGTGGCTACAAAAAAAGACTGGACATATCCCATTTGCAATACCTTGGGTTGTCTTCTTTGCAAATGGTATGCCATCATGGGGGTAATCGTAATTCCTGGGCTATCATACTGTCTCAAAGGCAACATTACCAATCTGGCAAATTCCAATGTGAATAAACTGAAATGCAAGTCTTATATTTGACCATGTAACTTTCAAAAACACTATAAAACCTGTACATGGGGTAATGTTATACTCGGGAGACTTCGCTGAGCACAAACATTAGTGTTTCAAAACAGTAAAATGTATAACAACAATGATATCATCAGTGAAAGTGCTGTTTGTCTGTGAAAAATGCAAAAAAAAATCACTTTCACTGACAATATCATCGCTGTGATATGTTTTACTGTCTTGAAACACTAATATTTGTCTCCAGCAAAGTCTACAGAGTAAAATAGTACCCTCTCATGTACAGGTTTTAGGCTATCATGGAAAGTTACAGGGTTAAATACAGTGCTAGTAAATTAAATTCTCTGGACTTTCGACCTGGGTTCTCAGGCAGGCCCTCCAAATTGCAATCAATAAAATTACTTAATTATATAAAAATAATACATAAATATGCACGTAGAATTTAAATATATATACATATTTCTATATTTGAAGTCTACATGTATATTTATGAAATTATTTATGTAATTATGTATATGCATATATACATATATATATATATATATATATATAACCAAATTCGAAATCTGGCACTCTACCTTTAATGGTTATCTTTCAAAAAATGCCTCGGTGCTGCAGAGCGTGGATATGCAGAGGGTAATAAGTCAGAGCACTCCAAAGGACTTGGTGAAAAAATTATTTTATCTGTGTGCAAGGAGATCGACGTTTCGACCCGCAGGTCTTTATCAAGATAACATCAAAAATAAAATTGTGTGTTTATATAACAAAAGTGATTAACAGGAAATTGCTTACCCCATCGTGACCGTAGTGCCCCAGCGTCATGTGTAACCGCTGTGTAGTAATTACGATGTGACGTGTAGCATGCGTCGCAAAGTGATGACGTGAAAAGTGTGTATCCAATAAGAGTTATGAACGGGCATCATGTAGCTATGACAACCACCATTAAGTGCGCATGCGTGACAATATAAAATACGAAAACTTTAAAAACATGTAGGAAGACGGTCTAACAACTATCAATGAGAAAAATAAACTGATTGTATCCCAGCTTGGGTTAAGTCAACTGATGCATGTATAACATGTTGACATAAACGATGCGCACTCCGAGAAGGTGGTTAAAGGAGCATCATGTAACCATGGAAACCATCTTACGTGCGCATGCGTGAAACAAAAGGAAAAAATATTAAAGAGACATGAAAGGGAAATCGGGAAATCTGCTAGCGGTGTCTCGTCTATCTGGAAGATACATGCCTGAGTGATCAAACAACTCAGATCCAGACAACATCAAAGACCAAATGGAAACCATGCAACAATCTTTTCTACAGAGGGGGTATTCGCCCCATATACTCAAGAGATCATTACAGAGAGCCACTGAGATCTTTCACCAATCTCTACCTAATACCTCTACGTCTCCACAAGATCCAGCAGTCATCACATTACCATTTTTGTACCATACAGCAAGTGATCAGATTGCTAAGGTGATTCGAAATAGATGGGACCTCTTGGCCGCAGACCCTACACTACACCCTACTTTCTCTCACCCTCCCCGGATTGCCTTCAGACGCAACCGCAACTTGAGGGATATCTTGGTAAAAAGTGATTACACCAACCAATACGAGACCAAAAAAGGATACACGAAGATGGGTTGTTTCAAATGCACTAACTGTGTCACTTGTGGCACATGCTCACAGGTCCATCATTCGCCCACCCACACTCAGGAAAACGATACCTTATTAGACATCATATCACCTGCCTCACGGATCACGTGGTTTACCTCATCTCATGCCCCTGCGGTCTCTACTATGTGGGGAAGACGGACCTTACACTACGAGACAGAATGCGGGGACATCGCTCAGGCACCATGACAGCCTTTAGGGATGGCAAAACGGAGAAACCGGTGGCTAAACATTTTTTAGAAGCTAACCATCGACTCCCGACTCTGAAATTTATCGCCATCGATCACATCCCCCCACTGCCTAGAGGTGGTGATCGCTCCAAAAGTCTGCTTCAACGTGAAGCGTATTGGATAAGGACACTTGACACAGTGCATCCTAGAGGCCTCAACGAATATATATCCTTCCATTCTTTTCTGGACAATCGCTAAATGTTGTCTCTTAGATTCATTTTTAGAAATCATCATCTGCCATCTTTTATGTTCATGTTCATACTATATGGTACATATAGTTACACTCTAGTTCATCGTCTAGACTTGTATATAAGACTTTACATTGACATATTTCTCCATGCCTAGTTTTTCTAGATCTCTACATTTTTGTACATATGTATATATCCTCATCACTCCGCACACACACCCCCATTCACAGCTTATACCCTCTTGTTGTCCTCCTCTTTTTCCCACTTCGTTCACACACACGCTTTAACGTCACTTAGTCGGGTTCCATCACCACACATCCTTTAGCTAGTTCGTTTTCACTTTTCAGCACTCCTTATTTTTCTGTCTTGTTAAGGGGCCTTACACATCCCCCTTCTCCCCCCCCCCTCACTTTCATCTCACTTTTCTCTACTTTCACACTCCCTCATCACACCACATTAGCCACATTCATTCGATCTTTGATCACTCAGGCATGTATCTTCCAGATAGACGAGAAACCGCTAGCAGATTTCCCGATTTCCCTTTCATGTCTCTTTAATATTTTTTCCTTTTGTTTCACGCATGCGCACGTAAGATGGTTTCCATGGTTACATGATGCTCCTTTAACCACCTTCTCGGAGTGCGCATCGTTTATGTCAACATGTTATACATGCATCAGTTGACTTAACCCAAGCTGGGATACAATCAGTTTATTTTTCTCATTGATAGTTGTTAGACCGTCTTCCTACATGTTTTTAAAGTTTTTGTATTTTATATTGTCACGCATGCGCACTTAATGGTGGTTGTCATAGCTACATGATGCCCGTTCATAACTCTTATTGGATACACACTTTTCACGTCATCACTTTGCGACGCATGCTACACGTCACATCGTAATTACTACACAGCGGTTACACATGATGCTGGGGCACTACGGTCACGATGGGGTAAGCAATTTCCTGTTAATCACTTTTGTTATATAAACACACAATTTTATTTTTGATGTTATCTTGATAAAGACCTGCGGGTCGAAACGTCGATCTCCTTGCACACAGATAAAATAATTTTTTCACCAAGTCCTTTGGAGTGCTCTGACTTATTACCCTCTATATATATATATTTCATATTATTTTTATTTACTTATATATACATAGATACATGTATAATTTCATTCTAAGTGTCTTTTGATATAAATATATATATTAATTTCAAAATACAGTTAGAATAAAATTATATATATGTGTATATATATATATATGTATATATATATATATATAGATATATAAATAAATAAATGAATATATTAATAACAAAATACACTTAGTATGACGTTATATGTAAGTTATATATTATTTGAAATTTGTGTGAAGAATGGACGTTTTCACATACATTTATGAATGTATCAAAATATAAGCTGAAGTATTAATTTGTACTAGGTGGGTCACATTTTTGAAAAAGATACATGATGAAAACACCAGGTTCAAAGAGGATACTTGTTGTGTTTCAACGTTTTAGAGAATCAACTGCTGCGATAAGTAATTATATTTTTATTTGCTAACATATATATTTTTTTTATTTTACACATGCAGGGAGATTGCCTGTCAGTTCAGGCAGCCCCCCTGCAGGCAGCACTATGGACGCCTATTGCGGCCATGTGACCGCTCTTTCAGAGCAATCACATGGCCCGCGGGGGCTAATTTGTCAAGGGGGTACTGTCTGGGCTGTCAGGCAGTCCTCCCAGACCATGAGCAACACCGATCGCTGGCGGGGAACATTGGCGATCGGGTAAGTATTAAGGAATACCGCGGACATACTAGGTATGTCCACGGTCCTTAAGGACCGTCTTTGTCAGATTTAACTAGTCCATCCGCGGTTGGGGAGGGGTTAAAGATGAATGTCATTTATCTAATGTTAAAGATACTTCCGCAAACAGCCCATTGAGGAAGCAAGTGCAGGTACCCACCTCGATGCAGCTGTAAAACTCAACTGAAAGGATTATATACTAACCTGAGACAAATGCCCAGTCAGGGGATTGACTGTCTGTCGCTGATTTCTCCCTTCCATGCTGATCTGCTATACCCAGCTTTGACACAAATTTCTTCCTTCCTTGATGTTTCTTCTCATTAATCGTTTTGTTTTTTTCAGTACTTAAGCAAAGCACTAGCCTACCCATATTTACTACAGTTTTTTACTGTTACCAATAGATAAATCACACAAAATTATTATCTTATGCTTAATTATTACTCTTATGTGCACTTCCTCCTGCATTGTGCTTAGTAGAAATAAAGTGTCTTTGCTTCAGTTGGTTTGTTGAATAGAGTCTAATAATAGAGTTAAACAGTTATGTGAAGGATTTTACAGCTAGGAAATGGAAAGTAGAGGGGGCAGAAAAAAAGCAGACATTTCTTGTATATAATTAAAATACGTGCCAACCAAATTCTATCAGCCAAAATAATAATAACTATGTGTCTGCATGTACAACATATTACAGTAGTAAACTATGGGTACAAATGGTAGCCTTGTTATATTAAATGAATAATGTAGTAACAAAGGTGAAATAAATCTGGTGGAATATCTTCCAAATTTCAGTCGGTACCTTAAAGTTGCAGAGAGTGGTAGAAATGAAGTGGTTTGTCTTCAGTTATTTTGTGGAATTGGTCCTTAAAGTTGCATATAATTCTATACTTCACTGATGACATCATGCTAGTTTACGTCAGCAGAACTACACAAAGTTCAATAAAATATACCCTGTGACATTTGCATAATTTTACATGAGATGTACAGTCAGAAAGACAAGTTAGAAAATAATTTGTTAGATTTAGAGCTTTAGAGCCATGTCTTAAATTGTGTAAAATCTCATCTGAAACAATTAAACATATAGTTTTGCATATGTTATTAATATTTATTATGATTAGAATAATTAGAAGTAAAGTATCCAAAGCTGTAATAATAAAACGTTATTCCTTTTGATTTTGTTTTCATGCAATTAAATTTATGTCATTAATTAATTAGTGATGATGGTGGGATATTAGCAGCTTGCAATCCGAAGTTATATTTCTTAATTTTACTGCAATATATTATTAATATATTCATTATTTCAGAAATTTCAGTATCAGATAGTATAAATTTGGACAAAAATGCGCAGACAATTTATATGTATGTACTATAATTAAATTATGATAAAATAAGACTTTTGATGAGACCTTTGCACCTATTACTTTATTAATAGCTTATCTTTTTGTAAATTCATTACCTACATTTCCTTAGAGTAGAGATTAAAAATGACAGAAATAAAAAGAAATGCAAGGGGTGACCTCATAAAAAGTGCATCTACAGTGGCATTAATTACATCTTGCTCAGTCAGGCAATTAAAATCTAAGTAACAGAGACGACTAATAGGATGACCCGTTAAGCATTAGAATTTATTCAGGGTGGATGTCAAATGAATTTAGAAATGGTCATTTAGCTTAGTTGGATAATCCAACATTACCAAAAGAGAACGTAAATCATTTTTCTAAATGTAATTCTCTTAAAACAGTCTCAAGGTACTACAATATTAATATTGACCATATTTCAAAACGCAGCCCCATTGAGTAACAAATGGGCTCACTGCAAGTCAAAACATCACATCATATTGTATCCATATTTTCAGGGTTGATCACTAAACTCAGAACTATTTTGAATTGAAGTCAAATGGCAAACTTCAGGTTAATTAGTTAAGTTTCTTTGCATTTTGTTTTCAGATTAGCTATTGTTGCCTGCATTTTGCCATTTGTATTTCAATTCATTACAAATAGGAGTTCACTGCATAACTAACTTTATGTGAAAAAAATATATATTTATGAATTCAATAATTAAAACGAAAATATCTTCCAAAATGTAAACAATTGAAAATGAATCAATTTTTTACAGGAAAATAACTGGAGAGCAAAAATGCTGGATATGAGCAATCTGCTTTTCTATAGAAATATATTTGGGACTGTGTCGAAGGCACATTTTATAATAGTCATTTAGTTGTATTAACGTGTACCATGCTAATTGGAATAGAGAACATGAGAAAAAAGATCTATGCTGGTTCTACATTAAAAGTAAATTGGCGGGGGGGGGGCGGGGCCGGACTGCTGACGGGATCAGACGTGTTCAGTCTGAGCTCCCGCTTTGGAGCCCGAAAATCTGCACAAATTGGAGGCTAAAACTCCCCAACCACCCGTAACACAGACCACAATGTTCCCCAGATCCTGGGCTACAAGGCTATACCCCTTTAGACTCTGCCCGGCACCTACAGTGACCCGATGAAGGCCCGAGGTATGCAGGAGCTTGAGCCGGGACGAGACGGCCGCTCTCCCGGGTCTCCGGCCGGCGTCTGGCACCCCCCCCCAACTGGACCGGGGGGGGTTATCCCGGTCTACACAAGCAACTCCTAACATGCCAAGCTGGGCTGTAAGCTAACACTCTGCTGCAGCACACTCTCTGGTGGCAGCCCTCCAAGATGGCTGCCGCACGCCAGCAACATGTGCGACCTGCCAGCAAGATAGTGCCTGCTGCAGAGGTAGCTATCCAATGCCATCTGACCACCACAGAAACCTGCCCCAGAGAAGTATCGGCTGACCACGTTGAGCTGACCAAAAGGATACCTACACCATATATTTTGGGTTTAAAAAACAAAAAAAGGAATACCTCTGTACCTGTGGAGGACATCATCATCCTACTGGGGCCCACCTTATACGCCTGGAAAACAACAGCAATGGCTGCACCTATATCCAGGATTCTTCTGTGAGGCGCAACGCACCCATCTGAGCAAGCAGCCTGCCAACATCGGGCACGGACTACACACACCCACGCTGGACCCCTAATGCATAATCCAACTTGAATATGTTCCATAATCTTGAACACTCGGGACTTTATATGATCCCATCCACAGGAATGACCCAGTGGCTATCCTAGCCCACCTTGCAAAAATCATTTTTATGTCTTGATTTAATGCACATCGCTATATATGTTTATTTAACCCTTGTAAAATATGTTTGCATAGCAGAACTGTTGGTCTGGATTAAGCTCACATAACATATACCTAGCTTGAGAGGAATATCTACTGTAACACAAGGCAGAACCGCTTGAATTCACATCTCATTGAGTTATGTGTCCAGTCAATCTTGTAGGCAGATTACTATCTACCTATATGCTACCTAATACATGCCTATTCTACTTTTATTATTTTTCTCACACTTAATTAGCCTAGCTAAGGGTATTTTCTTGTTATCAAATCTTGCAACTAGTGGTTACTCCTCATGCCTATGCTTGGTTGGTCTGCCGTGTTTAAGCTCTATAATGCATCTATGTACGCTGTATCACGTTACTAATCAGACGACTACTCATGCATATCCAACCTAAACCTTTGCTCTCTGATGCATTGTTATTGTTATCATTCTTGTGATCTCTTACAATGTTTATTTTTCCTTTTACGCCCAAAAAAAAAAAATTGTGCAGATTGTCCTGACGCGCCCTCAATTATTGAGATAATTAAATGCCTATTAAGAATACAACTGAGAAATAGTGATGTCCTGAACGGTTCGCCTCTGAATAGTTCCCGGCGAACATAGCGTGTTCGCGTTCGCCAAGGATGGCGAACATATGCGATGTTCGGTCCGCCCCCTATATTTTTTTTTTGTCGCCAAATTTACTAATATTAAGTAAAAATTACTTAGTATTAGTAAATTGTGCCCCTACTCGCAATACCGCGAGTAGGGGCATGTCTATTAAACAGTGAGCAGCCTGTGGCTGCTCACTGTTAAAAAAAAAAAAAAAAGGGTCCCCACTCCCTGAGCGGGTGGGGGCCCTAAATACCAATAGGGGGGGACCTATCGTCCTCCCACCCAGCCCCCACCCCTGAGCGGTGGGTGGGGGCCCTAAAAATAACAATAATGGGGGGACCTACTGTCCCCCCCGGCCCCCACCCCTGAGCGGTGGGTGGGGGCCCTAAATTTAACAATAAGGGGGGAACCTACTGTCCCCCCGGCCCCCACCCCTGAGCGGTGGGTGGGGGCCCTAAAATGATCAATAAGGGGGGGACCTACTGTCCCCCCGGCCCCCACCCCTGAGCAGTGGGTGGGGGCCCTAAAATGAACAATAAGGGGCGGGACCTACTGTCTCCCCCGGCCCCCACCCCTGAGCGGTGGGTGGGGGCCCTAAAATGAACAATAAGGGGGGGACCTACAGTCCCCCCCGGACCCCACCCCTGAGTGGTGGGTGGGGCCCGAAATACAAAGGGGGGGGACCCTAGTCATCCCTCCCCCCCAAAAAAAAATTATCTCCCTACCTACCCCCCTCACCCTAAAAATAATGAGGGGGGACCTTTAACTAAAAAACTGTAAAAAAAATATATATTTAAAAACAAACCATTCAATGTTTTCTTTCTTCTACAATCTTCATTTTTCAGCCCCAAAAAAGGCCAAATAAAAAACCATAATAACCGACGCAATAAAAAAAAAACAAGCGCACAAAAAAAATCCATGTTCACCCATGGAGGGCTCCGCGCAGACTGAGCTCTGCAGGGCGGGGGAAGGCTTATAAAGCCTTGCCACGCCCTGCAATTAGGCTAAGAACACTCTGATTGGCTGGTTTAAGCCAATAAGAGTGCTCTTTGTCATTTTACACAGCGTGGGAAAATTCCAAAGAACTTTCCCACGCTGTGTAAAATGACACAAAGCACTGTGATTGGATGGCTTGAAATCCATCCAATCACAGTGCTCTGTGTCATTTTACACAGCGTGGGAAAGTTCTTTGGAATTTTCCCACGCTGTGTAAAATTACAAAGAGCACTCTGATTGGTGGGCTTGAAATCCATCCAATCACAGTGCTCTGTGTCATTTTACACAGCGTGGGAAAATTGAACTTTCCCACGCTGTGTAAAATGACACAGAGCACTGTGATTGGATGGCTTGAAATCCATCCAATCACAGTGCTCTGTGTCATTTTACACAGCGTGGGAAAGTTCAATTTTCCCACGCTGTGTAAAATTACAAAGAGCACTCTGATTGGTGCGCTTGAAATCCATCCAATCACAGTGCTCTGTGTCATTTTACACAGCGTGGGAAAATTGAACTTTCCCACGCTGTGTAAAATGACACAGAGCACTGTGATTGGATGGCTTGAAATCCATCCAATCACAGTGCTCTGTGTCATTTTACACAGCGTGGGAAAGTTCTTTGGAATTTTCCCACGCTGTGTAAAATGACAATGAGCACTCTTATTGGCTTAAACCAGCCAATCAGAGTGTTCTTAGCCTAATTGCAGGGTGTGGCAAGGCTTTATAAGCCTTCCCCCGCCCTGCAGAGCTCAGTCTGCGCGGAGCCCACCATGGGTGAATATGCATTTTTTTGTGCGCTCGTTTTTTTTTTATTAATTGCGTCGGTTATTATGGTTTTTTATTTGGCCTTTTTTGGGGCTGAAAAAAGAAGATTGTGGAAGAAAGAAAACATCGAATGGTATGTTGTTTTTAAATAATTTTTTTTTTACATGTTTTTAGTTAAAGGTGATTATCATTATTTTTAGGGTGAGGGGGGTAGGTAGGGAGATGATTTTTTTTGGGGGGAGGGGTGACTAGGGTCCCCCCCCTTTGTATTTAGGGAGCCCACCCACCGCTTAGGGGTGGGGGCCGGGGGCGACAATAGGTCCCCCCTTATTATTCATTTTAGGGTCCCCACCCACCGCTCAGGGGTGGGGGCCGGGGGGGACAATAGGTCCCCCCTTATTGTTCATTTTAGGGCCCCCACCCACCACTCAGGGGTGGGGGCCGGGGGGACAGTAGGTCCCCCCCCTTATTGTTAATATTAGGGCCCCCACCCACCGCTCAGGGGTGGGGGCAGGGGGGGGACAATAGGTCCCCCCCTTATTGTTATTTTTAGGGCCCCCACCCACCACTCAGGGGTGGGGACCAGGGGGGGACAGTAGGTCCCGCCTTATTGTTAATTTTAGGGCCCCACCCACCGCTCAGGGGTGGGGGCCGGGGGGACAGTAGGTTCCCCACCTTATTGTTATTTTTAGGGCCCCCACTCACCGCTCAGGGGTGGGGGCCAGAGGGGAACAATAGGTCTCCCCCTTATTGTTAATTTTAGGGCCCCCACCCACCACTCAGGGGTGGGGGCCAGGGGGGGGGGCAGTAGGTCCCCCCTTATTGTTATTTTTAGGGCCCCCACCCGCCGCACAGGGGTGGGGGCCGGAGAGGGGGAGGACAGTAGGTCCCCCCTCATTATCTTTATGGCCCCCACCTGCCGCCCAGGGGTGGGGGCTGGGGGGAGGACAGTAGGTCCCCCCCCTCATTATCATTATGGCCCCCACCTGCTGCCCAGGGGTGGGGGACAGGGGGGGAAGGAGAGTAGGTCTCCCCCCCCCCCCTTCAACCACTATTGTGGCCAGATAGAATCCCTGTGGGTTTTAAAATTCGCCTGCCTATTGAAGTCTATGGCGGTTCGCCCGGTTCGCCCGGTTCGCGAACATTTGCGGAAGTTCGTGTTCGCTGTTCGCGAACCGAAAATTTTATGTTCACGACATCACTACTGAGAAATATATATATATATACTTGTGAAATAATTTAACCAGTACATTTTTTTTAAAGATATAGACATATAATAGAAAAATGCAAATATATGTAACTGTATGCAGTGCTATGCAAAATATATTTTCAACAATAGCTGCTATAACACCAAGTGTATTCTTTCCATATACACCCAACAATTATACAAATAAACCAAAAAGGTGTAGCACTACATATACATATAAGTCAAAACGTGAAAAATACTTGACCTAGTATAGTAAAGTGGTGCTGGTTGATAAAAAAGAAATAAAACTCCAATAGTGTAAATCTACTATAACAGTTGAGTTGTAAAAACTGTAATTAAGAACCACATTCTCCTGAGCTTTAACCCCTTAAGGACCGGACTTTTTTTGCGATGTTGTACATTTGCGACCAGGCATCTTTTTACACTTTTGTGGTGTTTGTGTTTAGCTGTAATTTTCCGCTCTCTCATTTACTGTTCCCATACAAATTATATATTGTTTTTTTCAGGACAAAAGGGGCTTTCTGTACATACCATTATTTATATAATCTCATGTAATTAAATTTTTTAAAAATGAAAAAATATGATGAAAAATTGAAAAAAATACATGTTTTTTGACTTTTATGTGAAAAATCTTTTACTCATCTACAAAAGCGAATGAAAAAAACTGCTAAATAGATTCAAAATTTTGTCCTGAGTTTAAAAATACCCAGTGTTTACATGCTTTTTTCTATTTTTTTGCATGTTATAGGGCTATAAGTACAAGTAGGATATTGCGGTTTCAAAACATACATTTTTAAAATGTATCAATAGTGACATTGTAACACTATTATCTGTCATAAATCTCTGAATAACATCCCACATGTACATATATTTTTTAAAGTAGACAACCCAGGGTATTCAATATGGGGTATGTCCAGACTTTTTTAGTGGCCACTTAGTCACAAACACTGGCCAAAGTTAGCTTTCATATTTGCTTGTGTGTGAAAAAAGTAAAAAACTAAATTGAACGCTAATTTTGGCCAGTGTTTGTGACTAAGTGGTTACTAAAAAAGACTGGACATACCCCATTTGCAATACCTTGGGTTGTCTTCTTTTGCAAATGGTATGCCATCATGGGGGTAATTCTCATTCCTGGGCTACCATACGCTCTCAAAGGCACGTAACCAACCTGGCCATTTTCAATGTAAAAATATTTGGCCCATATATTTGACCCTGTAACTTTCAAAAACGCTATAAAACCTGTACATGGGGGGTACTGTTATACTCAGGAGACTTTGCTGAACACAAATATTAGTGTTTCAAAACTGGAAAATGTATCACAACAATTATATCATCAGTAAAAGTGCTGTTTGTGTGTGAAAAATGCAAAAAAAGTCACTTTCACTGACAATATCATCGCTGTGATATGTTTTACTGTTTTGAATCACTAATATTTGTGTTCAGCGAAGTCTCCCGAGTAAAACAGTACCCCCCATGTACAGGTTTTAGGGTGTCGTAGAACGTTACAGGGTAAAATACAGTGAAAGCAAATTAAATTCTCTGGACTTTCGGCCTGGGTTGGCAGGCAGGTCCCTTAAATTGCAATCAATAAAATAACTTCATTATGTAAAAATATTACATAAATACGCACGTAGAATTTAAATATATATGCATATTTATATATTTGAAGTCTACGTGTATATTTATATAATTATTTATGTAATTTTTTATATGGACATATGAATAGTTTGTATTCTTTTTATTTATTTATATATACATAGATATATATACAATTTCATTCTAAGTGTATTTTGATATAAATATATATATATTAATATCAAAATACAGTTAGAATAAAATTTCGTATAGATATATAATTTTTTTTTAATTTTTTATTATTATTTTTATTTTTTTTTATTTAATTTAATTTACTTATTATTTGTATTTTATAATAATATATATATACAATATATATAGTTATTATATATATTATATATATACGTGTGTAATTTAATTATAAGTGTATTTTTATATTAATATATGTACATATTAATATAAAAATACACTTAGCATGACATTATATATATGATATATAGACATATATTATATAGGTATAATATATGTCTATATATCATATATATATATATACACATATATAATAATATTTTAATTAACTTTAACTTTAAATTTTTTTAATGATTTTACACATGCAGGGAGACTGCCTGTCAGCACAGACAGTCCCCCTGCAGGCAGAGACTAGGACACCTATTGTGACCATGTGGTCGCCCTGTTGGGCGATCACATGGCCACAGGGGTCCTAATTCGCCATGGGGAGACTGTCTGGGCTGCAGGCAGTCTCCCCACAACGGGAGCACCGCCGATCGCCGCCGGGGGAACGACGGCGATCGGGTAAGTACATTTTAAATTAAGGACGGTTCAGGACCGTCGTCGGTCGGCAATGGGAAAATGCCGATGACGGTCCTGAACCGTCCCGCGTCCTTAAGGGGTTAAACCTACAGGTCCGTTTAGGTGACCTTCCCCTTCTTTAATATAGTTTTCTTGTAGTCCTAAACTTGGACTTAATCAGAAGACATATATGGTGCAATATTGTGTATACCATAAAAATGAGTGAAATATCTATGTATGAAATACTGGTGATGGTGGAGCCATCAATAGGCTCAATCACAGCGAATTGTGTAGTTAAGGACTACACACCTATAAGCAGGAACCCATAGCCCAGGAATATGTATAAAACACTATTTTATTAATAGAGTATATCACCCCAATTAAAACAGCAGTGATCTATAAAAATCTTTAAAAATAGGGGGCATGATTGACAGAGCAACAACACGGGCGTGTCCCTATTGAGCTCTGCACCAGAAACTCTAAAACCCGATAATAAAACGTCTTTTGAGCTTCAGGAGGACACAAAACTGATACCCCCCAACAGATGACAATATGGGGCGCAGGCACCACAAGTTTCCTATCAGAGAAAGTCCTAAAATGCCAGATATCAGGCATTCCTTCGAGAAGCCTGCTCCGCCGGAGTCGCCCAAGATGGCCCCCGACCCTCGGGAGGAGGGTGAAACCTCAGAGGAATCATATGTAGAAGAGGAAGAACTCACCTCCCCGAGATTGGGAGAAGATTCCCAGGAGGTAGAATTGGACGAGGATGCCTCCCCGGCCACTAAAGGAGACATTAAAAGACTCCTGACAGACCTACGGGACGTGTGGAAGGCCGACCTGAAGGGGACACAAGAGGAGATGGGAGTCCTCCAACAGAAAGTGCAGGAGGTGGAATCCAGGGAAAGCGCCCGGGACGCTTTGCTACAGGCCACTACGGGGCAAGTGGAGAACCTGACCCAATTACAACAATTACAGAGTCTCAACAGGGCGGTCTCCACGATAGAGTCCTGCCATAGGCGCCGGAACCTCTGCATGCGAGGAATCTCAGAAAAGTGTAATCTCTGAAAAAGTCTAATCTCCTCCATGGGCCTCAAGGGGGGCACGGATCCCACGATGATCTCCAACGCATTCCGGATCCGCAAGGCGGCGACAGCGCCGACCGGAGCACCAAGAGACACAATAGTGCTAACCAGGGCCGTCGCAGTCCGTGCTGCCATCCTGGCATGCTCTAGAGACAAGGCGAAGTTCATATTTGAAGGCTGCACAGTTGCGGTATTCAGCGACCTACCATTCCCTGTCCTTCTGGAAAAAAGGCGGCTGAACCCAATAGCTAGACGACTGAGAGAACACTCGGTGAAATACCGCTGGGGAGGAGACGGCTCGCTGATTGTCACACATGGAGACACCAATCTGACCCTGACAAAGAGACATTCCTGCGACAACTGCAGCTGCCAGCCGGGCCAAAAGGAGGAACAGAGGCTCGGGGCCAAGGACCTGTAACCTGATAAATAATAAAAGCTGTGATCAGCTCCAATTGGGGAATTTACTTATTTACTTAATTTCATTTTTACGTTGCTTTAGGTTATTAGTTATTCACCTGATGTTGGTGAGGACGAGGAAGTATCTTCAACAAACGACACCAAAGCTTACTACACTGGTATGAAAAATATCTATGTAGGACTGGGGGGACCTATATCTGAGTTGCAGAGAATGTAAGAATACAGCATCTACATGAGGCAGCAGGGACTGTTTGACGGCACATAGCTGAAAGCAATAGATGACTCTACCACTGTGCCTTATTGGGGGAGATAACCCGAGGCTAATGACTACACAACAGGCCCGCTCTAAGCATGTAAGGTTGGGAAATCTGACTAAATGAGGCCACGGTTCCAGCAATGTGACCACATGACATGGACAGGGGGACTCGATGCCTGCATCCTAGACCCACAGACTCAGGTGCCTGCGCACAAACACTGTCCATACCTACGACAGGGTGGATCAGCTGACACAATAACATAACAGCAGCACCAAAGACAGAGACCAGGAGCTATGGGTTACCCTAGAGGGTCCCTGTCATGAATGCACCCTACTCCAAGAGTGTGCGTGACGTAGTTGTGGTGGTGAAAGGGTTAAAGTACACTATTTGTCTGCACTAGACCGGAAATAATGACAAAATCCCCCTTTTTAACACCACCCACACTTAAACATAATAATATAACTATTACTATCTTAACGCTGCCACCACCAAGACAATTTATAAATGGAGTGCCTTGGTCCCCCAGGTAAATCAACAATAAAACCCACCAAATATTACTTAGCACAATATCTATGTAATTACAAAAATACTAACTAGTCTCTTCAGGTAACGTGATTCTTAACCAGACAAAGGTAGAACTTAATAAATTAATGTTTATTATGAGCAAAAATAGTCACAGTGCATATAACAATATATAATAAACAAATTATTTACACCAACAGCATTTAAAAACAAAAAGGATAAAATAACAGAAGTCCTAATTACTCACTTAGGTTTTCAAAAGTACAACTTCTGTCCAGGGGGTCTCTGGAAGGAAGGATGATGGTGACTCACTCAAAATTAGATCTTGGCCCCAAGCAAGTACACCACCACCCTTCAGGATCACATGAGATATACCCTGTGGAATTATCACACCCCACCCAGGGGCGTACCTATAGTGATTCTAAGTGACCACCTCCTTTGTTCCAGAAATAGCAAGCCAAATATAAACTTTTTGGTTTTATCTCCTCTACTGTACCTGCCACAGAAATAATAATTGCCTCTATGAATTTGTTATTGTTTTCCCATTCCATAGACATGTTGCACGCCCCACCTGCGATCCAATAGGACAGACATCACAATTCCTGCCACACGGTTTAAGTTGTGCAACTCATGTTTAGGCTTAATTAAAAGATTGGGCTTGTCCCATTCCAAATATAATAAAAATGAGGCTTTATTATTATTCTGTGAGGTAAATATGAATGTTTTTGTCCTTCCTTTGGGTATGATACTGGAGCAAAGCTAATGGCCTTTACATATCAAAGAGTTTTACTCAGCACTTAATGGTACAGGCCAAATGGATGAAGAGACATTCAGACTTTTCCCAAGTGTAGAACCTCACACCTTGCAGAGCCTTGATTACTTCACATCCATATTAGTAAAATCCTTTCAACCTTGCTATGCCATCCACACTTCCACTTCTGTCATCCGACCTCTGTGGGGGTCCCAGCTTCAAAGGATGTAACCCCCCTTTTGACCTCAGCACTGCCATCTCTGTAATTCGTGCCATTTGCTACACAAATTACATTAAAGGATAATATTTCATAGTGTAATAATAAAATATGCACCCTTGCCGTGACAGTCCCCACAGACATGATGACTGACCCAGTGAACACGAGACCTTCCCCAATGCGACTATAGGTACGTTGCACCTTGAGATGTCCCCGTGTTGCATAGTCGACAGTGACCTTATGCATGGGCCACCCTGGGATGCAACAACGTGTGTTTGAGGCAAGGGGTGCTACAGCTACACACACCATCTACCACCGCTTGCTGCGTCAAGCCTGTACTACCATGTATGCATACCCTATATCTGTTTTCTTTTCACTAATGTTACAATCATACAATGACCAAGGAGTGTACTAATGTATAAACCCTAATAAAATACAAATTTAAAAAAAAAATCTTTAAAAATAAAAAAATAAGAAATACAAATAAATTGATAATATAAAACACTATAAATAAGGGCATAAAGGTGATCAATAAGTCTTTGCTGTCCCCAGGACACGTTTTGCCAAGTTACTCTCGGCTTCCTCAGCTGGGTTAAGTCTCTCCATGTGATCCTCCATGTGTAGGGAGTCCTGCTTAAGTACCTTCCTATCGATAGGAACACGCTGTGTGGTTTCAAGCTTGCACGCCAATTTTCTTATGATCTTCCGACAGGTAGTGTGTGCATTCCAAGCCTCTTGTTCATCACCGGGCTCAGTTACTTCCGCATATGACGTTTTTTACTTTTCATTGCCGATCTCGTTTTTTGGCTCTTCTTATCCTATCGTTTGATCGTGCCTTGTCCATATATAAATATATTCAATAACTCACACAATATGGTAAATAACCAAATATAATTTAAGGGAAAAATATTTGAAAAAAGGGGAACCAATGATAGATATAGAGTATATAGCAAACATATATAAAAATATAAACTAAAATATAACTTAAAAATACAACATCTAATAAAGATTAAAAAATACTTGCTTACAATCTTACCAATACACTATTAAATTAATTATGTAATAAATCCTAATTGGTATAAAGGTAATAGGTAAACACATATACAATCTCCTAAAAAAGAAATTCAAATTAATAAGAAAATAAGCAGTGTACATTAAGAAACCAATTCCTATATATGACAGTTTAGACATATAAGAATTGGAACAGTAAGATAATATCTAAATGTGGGGGATAATTTGTTAGAACAGTGATTGTAATTTCTAAATAATGGAGATAATATTTTTTTATTATAAGGAAATCATTTAATAAAATCTCGAGATCCTAGTTGAAGTCATAGGGAATAAGAGTATTAAGTTTAAAAATCCATTGCATTTCCTCTTTACTTAATTAGAGATCAAAATTACCTCCTCTTCAGTCTTTCTCTACTCTTTTTAAACCTAAAAAGATGGTGCCAACCGGTAATCAGTCGTGGTAGTGTTTAATGTGTAGAGCTTTCTACCCCCTTTAAAATATTTGTGATATGTTCCTCTATCATAATGTGAACTGTTCTTGTGGTTTTACCAATATAATTTAGACCACATAGGCAATGCATGACATAGATTAGATTATTGGAGTGACAAGTGATGAGTTCTCTTATTTGATGATCCTTTCCTTCCTTGGTCTTAAATTTGGTCATTCTTCTTTTTCTGTTGCCCGTTCTTTTACATGCTAAACACTGGCCATATCCCAAAAATCCTTTCTCTTTATTTAGGAAAGTTTCAGTCACATTTTTTTCCTTAATGAACCTCATTGTTAGAATATTCCGTAAATTACTAACTCCTCAATGAATAAATCAAGGATTATCTGGTAGAATGCTTCTAGAACTGGGTCTTGAAGTAGAATAGGCCAAAATTGTTTAATATTTTTTCTAATTCTATAGTTCTCTGTGTTATAGTTACAAATGAAAGGAACTCCTTTCATACTTTGCTTAGTTCTTTCTTTGTCTATAAGAAGGTCTTTGCAGTCCACTTTCATTACCTCTACTCTTGACTCCTCTAGTTTAGTTTCTTCGTATCCTCCTCCTTTCCAAACAATATATTGTCAATGTAACGGCCACAGGTGACCAAACATTCCCCCAAGCCATGCACATGGTACACAAAATGTTGCTCCCAAAAAGACATAAATAAATTGGCATACCATATTGTTGCTGTGAAGAGCTGCGACATCGTATGTGACCAACAGGAAATCTTCTTCCCATACACAACGATCTAATAGATTGAGTACCACTATAGTATCTTTCATATAAGATTTAGTCTTTTGGACTATGGGTTGACTATGGGTTGAGTTTAATCATACAGGTTTAAAAGAAAGATCTAACTTTTACCCCAAACATATGATTTCAGAGAAAATGGTTACATTTGAAACAATGGTTTTGAATGAGTTTAAAGAAATTGAAAACTAAGGATAAGTTTAATGATAATCTGAATATACAAGAAAGAAAAGCCTTAAAGGAATTGAAAAATAATGAGAATTTCGTTATTAAGTCCGCAGACAAGGGAAGAGGTATTGTCTTTATGTCTAAAGAATTTTACAATAAGGAAGCAACTAGAATCCTGGTAGATGAGAACACCTATACGAAATTAAAGATGAATCCTAGCTCTTCTATACATGATAAATTTAGGATTTTTTTTAAAAAAGTGTTCAGATTTGGAGGTCTTAAACAAACAAGAATTAGATTTCTTAAATATTCTATACCCCCAAATCCCTGTATTCTATTTCTTGCCTAAAGTTCACAAAAGCATAACTAAAAGACCTATAGTTGCAGGGATAGACGCCATTTCAAGTCGGTTGTCCCAGTATATAGATCTACAACTTCAACCAATTGTCCAAAAGAATAAATCTTATATAAAAGATACTATAGCGGTACTCAATCTATTAGATCATTGTGTATGGGAAGAAGGTTTCCTGTTGGTCACATGCGATGTCACAGCTCTTTAGAGCAACATACCCCAAGAATATGGTTGTAAAGCAGTAGATTACTTTTTAAGAAATTGTACAGAAATTTTAGAAACTCAAATAGAGTATATCTTAGAAGGAATAAAACTTATCCTTGAGAATAATCATTTTTGGTTTAAAGAAGATTTTTTTCCTGCAGATCAATGAAACGACCATGGAGACTAAGTTCGCCCCTTTGACAATAATTTTTTTCTTTGGAAAGAAGGAATGGAATCTCTTATGGAATTTTTAGCTTTTTGGAATTCCAACACACAGGGGATTAATTTAACTAGTACTTGGAGTGAACAGGAAGTTTCACTTTTAGACTTGTGTATTTTTATAGAGAAAGGTAAAATTAAAACAACATTTGTTTTTAAAACAGTAGATGCTAATAGTTTTATAGAAAGGGAAAGCTGTCATTTTACCCCTTGGTTGGAGAATGCCCCTAAAGGCCAGTTTCTAATAATCAAGCACAATTGCACAGACATTACAAATTATGATAACCAATCAACTAGAATAAAAAAAAAGATTTTATAGATAAAAGATACGAAGAAACTAAACTAGAGGAGGCAAGAGTAGAGGTAATGAAAGTGGACCGCAAAGACCTTCTTATAGACAAAGAAAGAACTAAGCAAAGTATGAAAGGAGTTCCTTTCATTTGTAACTATAACACAGAGAACTATAGAATTAGAAAAATTATTAAACAATTTTGGCCTATTCTACTTCAAGACCCAGTTCTAGAAAGCATTCTACCAGATAATCCTTGATTTATTCATTGAGGAGTTAGTAATTTACGGAATATTCTAACAATGAGGTTCATTAAGGAAAATGTGACTGAAACTTTCCTAAATAAAGAGAAAGGATTTTTTGGATTCGGCCACGGTTTAGCCTGTAAAAGAATGGGCAACAGAAAAAGAAGAATGACCAAATTTAAGACCAAGGAAGGAAAGGATCATCAAATAAGAGAACTCATCACTTGTCACTACAATAATCTAATCTATGTCATGCAATGCCCATGTGGTCTGAATTATATTGGTAAAATCACTACAGCACTTCACATTAGGATAGAGGAACATATCAGAAATATTTTAAAGGGGGTAGAAAGCCATAGCGTACCACTACACTATAAACACTACCATGACCAATCACCGGTTGGCACCATCTTTTTAGGTTTAAAAAGAGTAGTAAAGACTGGAGAGGAGGTAATTTTGATCTCAAATTAAGTAAAGAGGAAATGCAATGGATTTTTAAACTTAAAGGGAATCTCCAGTGCCAGGAAAACAATCTGTTTTCCTGGCACTGGAGGGTCCCTCTCCCTCCCACCCACCAATCCCCAGGTACTGAAGGGGTGAAAACCCCTTCAGTCACTTACCTGAGGCAGCAGCGATGTCCCTCGCTGCTGTCTCCTCCTCCGCTATGCTCCTCCTCTCCATTGCGTCGGCCGGTGGGCGAGACTGATCCCGCCCACCGGCCGAGGAGACCTAATGCGCATGCGCGGCAATGCCGCGCATGCTCATTAGAGCTCCCCATAGGAAAGCATTTTTAATTTCAATGCTTTCCAATGGGGATTTGAGCGACGCTGGAGGTCCTCACACAGCGTGAGGACATCCAGCGACGCTCTAGCACAGGTTTCCTGTGCAATAGAGCAGGAAGTGACCTCTAGTGGCTGTCTAGTAGACAACCACTGGAGGTGGAGTTAACCCTGCAAGGTAATTATTGCAGTTTATAAAAAACTGCAATAATTACACTTGCAGGGTTAGGAGTAGTGGGAGTTGGCACCCAGACCACTCTAATGGGCAGAAATGGTCTGGGTGCCTGGAGTGTCCCTTTAAAGGGAATCTCCAGTGCCAGGAAAACAATCCGTTTTCCTGGCACTGGAGGTTTCCTCTCCCTCCCACCCCCCAATCCCCAGTTACTGAAGGGGTGGAAACCCCTTCAGTCACTTACCTGAGGCAGCGACGATGTCCCTTGTCGCTGTCTCCTCCTCCGCGCCGCTCCTCCTTCTTTCTCCGTCGGCCGGTTGGCGAGACTGATTCCGCCCACCGGCCGAGGAGACCTAATGCGCTTGCGCGGCAACGCCGCGCATGCGCATTAGGTCTCCCCATAGGAAAGCATTGAAAATGAATTTCAATGCTTTCCTATGGGGATTTAAGCGACGCTGGAGGTCCTCACACAGCGTGAGGACGTCCAGCGACGCTCTAGCACAATTATGTATGGCGAGGTGGTGATTTTAAAAAACATTTGGGCAAAAATTAAATTAACTAGATATTTCTTCTAAAAACCCTTGCACCAGATGGTCTAAATATAGACTTTGATCTTTTTAATTTTCTTTAACAGTGTATAACTATGCATTGCTCACATCAATTGTATTTACAGACTGTCATATTATATACATTTTATCTAACAACCTTGCCACCTTTATATCCCAGGACCAACTGATAAATACACTTTGCTTTGATCATATTTGTTTATATAATTTAAAAATATATATTTTTAATTATTTCCCAAGTATATATATTCCTCAGTTGTATTGTTAATAGGCATTTTACTTATCGCAATACTCTGTATACATATATAACTATTTAGAAGCTAATAGCTTTATTCACCATACTTTGCTAATATGTATATGCTTTTTTACTAATTTGCTCTGTTTAAAACACTCTCATATAGACAGTCTCCTTTTATCCTGCCACCCAACCCTACCATAGCATTTACACTCCCCTCCCTCCTTCATACACACACCCCCAGTCACTTGCATCATGAGAACGTGCCCCCCCACATCATCAAAAGCTCATTCACGCCAATACTGGCATCTCCCTCAGGAGGTTCATGTCACTTGGACGCGCCCTTCCACGTCACACAGATCCATTAGGATGCGCCCTTCAACTACGTAATCTATACGCCCACTTTTTTCATCACTAGGATGATACAGGCGATTATACTACAATCCCCAAGAACCCTATCAAAAACCACAATAACTCTATTCTATCAAAATAGATGTACTTTTTAACCCTCGTTTTACATAATTAGCTATTTATTTAATACATGCACACACTGCTGTTTTTTTTAATATATGTGTATAAGAAATTCTAAGTTTGTTTTAAATGTATTGAATAAAGTAATTCTGATATAATTTTTGGTGCCATTTTTAAATTATACAAGATGTTTAATTCCCTTTATAAACCCATGCTTGCCAGGTTATGTTTTCTACTCCTCCACTTGAAAAAGCCTGCTACCATTCAAGCTCTATACTTTGAGCAGTCCGCCTGCTCATGTAAATGTGAGTAACCACTTTATACTTTATTTCTATATTCCTGATTTTAACATAGAGAACACTATTGCTGTTCCTTTTATATTTCATATGACCCTCGTTCAGACAAGACATCATCTCACGTATCCTATTAGTGTGGATTATACCACTGGACGCACTTCATACTAGAGCTAGTCCCTTAGCTCTTTAAAACATGAGTAGGATCATATCAGACTTTTTACCAGTTGCTATCTGCTTGCTGAATATATTGCACCATTAGTTGTTTCTTTTATCTCCACATACGGATTTTAAAAACACTCCTACCTCATAGAGCGGCTTCCATCCATAGAATTATCGTTGGCTTTATGTCTAATTTTAAAAAGACTTTCCAGAACTTTACCTTTGGAACTCTCAATTTGAATTTTTTTTACATTTTGACTTTTTATACTCTATATACTCTATATGTGATATATCTGTTTATAGTTATATATATATTGGCGCAGCCATCCCTCCAACCTTTTTCTACTGCTTTGTCTACTTGTAAACCTGTGAGGGAGCCTTACTGTTCAGGTGTGCTGCCTTATTATCTGCTGTCTTTTCTGTACACCTTAGAGTGCTGACCTCTTACTACTCATTTTGTTACTCCCAATATGCCGGCCAATCAGTCCACTGCTATGGGGAGAAGATCACAGATAGCCCTGCCGAGCACATCCATGACTCGAGAGAAATCGAGTCTCTGTTTCAGCGGCAGGCCAAGCCCAAAATGGCAGCTCAAGATGAAAGCATGGCCCCTGCTGAACCACAGAACCTCTTGCAGAATGATCCTCTTTAATAGCCTTTAACACAAGTACAAGAACCACCAGTTATATGTAATGTGATGTTGCAACTCTGACCACCAAGCAAGATATTACAAATCTACTCACAGATATAAAAAAACTACTAGCAGCTGATATGGATCTAGTTAGAGCTGAGATGCAGATGAATACAGATATTCATCTGCCTCTCAGATGAATAGATATCAGTACATTAGATGAATAGAATAGTGCATCAGAGGAAGATATTCTCAATATAATTCAAGATGTGTCTGTCATGAAGGACACCGTACAGTCTATCCAAACCGCCCACCAAGCATTTTCCACACACCTGGCTATGTTGGATGATTGCACCCAATGCAACAACTTGAAGAAACAAGGCATACCTGATACCACACCAGTTGAAGAACTGCTACACTACATTAGGCACGTAGCTACACCCCTACTGCCCCTAGTTCAGATGAAAATACTCTCCTTTGATGGAAACTTTCATCTCCCCCAAATCGCCCAAAGCACCACCATCTTCTGTGAAAGACGTTATAATTTGCTGCTCCCTTTCAAGCGACAAGAGAGCACTCCTATCCACACTTCAAAACAAGTCGCCTTACCTATTTAAAGACTCTGACCGCACATTTTATCAAGATCTATCGTGGTTTACCCTACAATGGCGGAGAACACTAAACCCTCTGACGAGCCAGCTAAGAACGGCGGGAGTGGCATATCGCTGGACATCTCTAAGCTCCCTTTTGGTGACCTATAACGGGAAGAGACACAGACTGTCCACAGCCGAAGAAGCACCCACTTTGCTCCAGGCACTGGGACTGCCGGCACCAAGGGTGGGCTCTAGAGGTCAAAATGGCACCCACACATGGGACCCGACCAATGTGGTCTTCTTCATCCTGAGAGGTCCACTGAACTCACATAAAGGGACCTGACTACTATCCAAGAATATGCTGTTAATGCAATATACAACCCAATGTTGCCCTTACGTTAGCTTGTTATCTCAACTTGTTCTTAGTTCTGCTTGATATATGTCCTCACACAGTTCTGCCTATGGCAGCTTTCTACAGTATTGACTAGACCTGTAGTTCTCTTCTTCCGAGGCCTAGCTGGCTACAGTTCTGCTCATTTTTTACAGGCACACAACTTTATACCATGTGCTCTCCCTCATCAACCCCCATGGGCCCCTAGGATTAGGGGTTGTATAAGCAAATGCCTGGTTTTGTTCTGCCCCAGTTTCACACACAACCTGTGATGTGGTACAAGTATTATGATCACAAGCTGTCATACACTACTCTATCATACACTACTGCGGGCCTTTTCTTTGCCTCCAACCACCCAAATGTTTAAATTTTAAAGCTTACCTTTCTGTACATCCTGTAAGCTGTTTTCTTATGCCCCTTCCTTTTTTTGTCTCTCTCTTTTTTTCTTCATCTTTCATTCCATTCATAGCTTCTCTATGATGTGCATCTTACTGCATAAACTGAGTCTACAAACTTATCCATAAAAAAAGAAAAATCTCAGGCACTCACTGCGATTGTCTCCAGGAAGATTTATTGCAACATTTCAACCTGTTAAGCTTGATAAAGACCTTAACAGGTTGAAACGTTGCAATAAATCTGCCTGAAGACAATCACATGGAGTGCCTGAGATTTTTCTTTTTGTACATGTTCATTGGGGTTTTTGCTGACCCATGCTCAGTAGCACCCTGGGCTGAATTGTTGTGGCTGAGTGCGACCCTACCCTTTTTCTCTAGTACAAACTTATCCATGGCAGATATAGGTTTTAAGCACATACACTTTACCTACTAAACAAATGTTTTTCGGCTACATCAGCTCAGCAGGTGATACTTAACAGTCTACAAATGTACATTGTTTATTGCTGAATTGCCAAGGAAAAATGTAATGAATGCCATCCAATGAATACTGTGCATCCAGTAAGAAGTTTCCTTATTCATATATTTTTTATTATTATTATTTTTACTTTTTCATTCCTTTCTTAGATTTTCTAGGACGTGCATCTTATTGCATAAACCAAGCTTACTAACTTTTCCATGACAGCTGGAGGTTAAAGGGAAACTCCAGTGCCAGAAAAACGATCCGTTTTTCTGGCACTGGAGGGTCCCTCTCCCTCCCACCCCCCAATCCCCGGTTACTGAAGGGGTGAAAACCCCTTCAGTGACTTACCTGGGACAGCGGCGATGTCCCTCGCCGCTGTCTCCACCTCCGCGACGCTCCTCCTTGTGATTACGTCGGCCGGTGGGCGAGACTAATCTCGCCCACCGGCCGAGGAGACCTAATGCGCATGCGTGGAAATGCCGCGCATGCGCATTACGTCTCCCCATAGGAAATCATTGAAAAATCATTGGAATGCTTTCCTATGGGGTTTTGAGCGACGCTGGAGGTCCTCACACAGCGTGAGGACGTCCAGCGACGCTCTAGCACAGGAAACCTGTGCTTGAAACTAGGAAGTGACCTCTAGTGGCTGTCTAGTAGACAGCCACTAGAGGTGGAGTTAACCCTGCAATTTAATTATTGCAGTTTATGAAAAACTGCAATAATTACACTTGCAGGGTTAAGGGTAGTGGGAGTTGGCACCCAGACCACTCCAATGAGCAGAAGTGGTCTGGGTGCCTGGAGTGTCCCTTTAATACACAACCAGTTTTAAGCACATGTACTCTATTTACTAAACACATTTTTTCAGGTATTTTTTCAGCTCAACATGTGGTACCTAACTGTATAAAAATGTACATTGTATATTGCAAAAATTACATGCTAATTTTAATGCCTGCCTTCATGCGCATCCAGCAAGATGTTTCCTTATTGTTTTTTTTTTCTATCTTATCTTCTCTATTAAGGGCATCTTAGTGCATAAGCCTTGTCTACTAAATACTCCAAAGCAGTTACAGGTTACAGGTTAATATGCAAAATGTTTTAAGCATATATACTCCAGCACGCACACATTTTGGGGTCAAAGGCCACCTACTGACCAATCACAGCACTGAGAGGCATATTTAAACCCTGTAATGCCTTTTCTCAATCCTCTGTCATGGTTTCCACTTGTTGGTTGTCAGAGAACGCGTTCTTGTTCATATTTTCTGTCTTTTTACATTGGTTTGTAATTTGACTTACCCTACGTCTGGTATCCTGATCTTTGCTAGTATTTGCGTATCGTCTCATTCTGTATCCCTGACCTCGGCTTGTTTATTGACTTTTCTCTTTAATGTTAAGTCTGGCCATTCTAAGGCCCGATATACATTGTTATTGTGTTATCATAGTTTTGCATGTTGGATCATACAGTAGTCATGACATGCAATAAGTGATGCTAAAAACAATGTAGACTCTTTTCAATAAGTCTAAAAACCAAAGTTCTCTGTGCAAAAAAGGTGCTTCTTATTTAATTAATATTACAAATTAGTAGTTACCACACAATGTGAGTCTCTCCATGTGGAGAAAGACATTAGCAGACCTGTGTCCCCTACAACCCATCCGGAAGTGTATGGTACATATATTAATTCATACACTTGAGCACTTAATATACTATACTATATGTGTTTCTTCTCTATTTAGCAAACTGTTAAACCTTAAGTTATAAGGGCAAGTTGATTTGAAAGCGCTCCACTATTTGCATTAGTGGTAGTTCAAACCACTCAGTTCACCTTTTTATGTATTTTCAAGAAGTGTGTAGGGAGGCTGTGCAAATCTCAGTAATGGCAGGTGTAGTTAGGCTTGCTTAAACAAAGTGATCTTACTCCCAAATAGCATCGAATTGAGCAGGGAGACTGAACGTGCATGGACTACACATAAAAATAACTTTGTTAAACTAAATTTGTTTTGGTGCTTTGAGTGTCCCTCTGAGGTACAAGCAAGTAAAAAAAAAAGAAAAAAATTAAGTGAATAAAAAAATGGGGACCTATCATCATCTTTATATTGTGGGCTCTTTGGGCATCGCCTTCTTCACCTATTGTTCCCGTATGTCATACATGTTTTGTTAAAATTAAATGTTTGTCTTGTTTTCTAATGTACAGGGCTGTGGAATATATTGGTGCTATATAAATAACTGTAATTGTATCCACAGTCCTCCTTCTATTACAATTAAGTATTTTATATTTCATGAAGTGTGACAACAGAAAGGAAAAAAAGAGGGGTTCTAAAAAGGTATACATGAGGGAGTAGCATTGTATTAGCTAGATGGGCATATTATATACAGAGGGCAATTTTACAACAGATAAGATAACAAAGAAGCTAATTTGGAAATGTACCATCACACCTGCTTGTATGTTCTCACCACAACCTCTAAAGTGTGTAACTCTAATATGCTTTCAAAATTATTCAATGCTGTTAGAAAATCAATAGATATCTAAAATAATTTACATAGACTTTACTGGTGACTTCTGTAAATACATAATTTACAAAGTGTTTCTAATGGCATTGATTCATTTGAAAAGCTTATTAAAGCGAGGTATAAAGGTGAAGACAATGTTTTGATCAGAATCTGATTCTAAGGGTTAACCCCTTAACGCCGTTACAGCGTTCTATGCCATCCCCATTATAACAGGTTTTAAAGCCGTTGCGGCGGCATAAACCTTCGTATCGGCTTAAGCCTACAGAAGCCAGGAGAAACGTACCTCCACTGCGATCCTCTTTGAGAGGACTGCCTGACAGCCCAGGCAACCCAGGCAGCCCTCCACTGGCAAATCAGGCACCTGGGGCCATGTGATTGCTCTCAAAGAGCGATCACATGGCCCCCTATAGCTGTCCGTGGATCTGCCAGCAGGGGGACTGTCCCCTGCTGGTGGGTAGTGTAAAAAATATTGTTAAAATGTAAAATAAATTAAATTTTATTAAATTAAATGTGTATATATATATATATATATATATATATATATATATATATATATATATACAAAATCCAGCGCACTCGCTTATTCACTAAACAATGATTTAAAATCTTAGAGATTGTAATAGTTTTATTTAAAAAACCCTCACCTAGGCAAAAAATAATGGGGGTTTAGTTACATTATATGATCATATATTGCATAAGCCTGCCACAAAGTCAATGTACCCCATTCTTGGCAGGTCCTACTAATGTATGCATGGTCAGGTGAGTGCAGCCCTCTTGGTTTCTTTTATATAATGATCTTCTTTTTTGAATACTGTAATCATAAAAATAGCATCCCTATAATAATATATGTACAGCTTATATATATGTAACGTCATACGTAATATATTTTAATGTTAATATAATTACATATATTAGTATTAAATTACACTTAGCATGAAGTTATATATATATATTTAGGTAATGTGGCTGCACTCATGGATTTCCAATAAAAAAATAACTTTTATTCCAGTTTCTTTAAAAAAGATCAAAGTTTCAGTCCATCTTGTGGACTTTCATCAGGATCATCCTCCTGATGAAGCATATATATATAAAAATATAATATAATTACATAAATGATTACATAAGTACACACGTAGAATTTAAATACAAATATATGTATATATATTAAAATTGTACGTATATATTTAAGTAATATTTTAACATAATTATGTGATTTAATTAATTACGATTTGATTGACGTGCTTGAAAACCCAGGCAGAAAGTGCAGAGAATTTAATTTGCAAGCACTATAGTTAACCCTGTAACTTTCCAAGACACCATAAAACCTGTACATGGGAGGTACTGTTTTACTTGGGAAACTTCGCTGAACACAAATATTAGTGATTCAAATTGATAAATGGTATTACAACAATGTTATTTTCAGTAAAAGTGAAGTGTTTAAAATTTTTCACACACAAACGACACTTTTACTGATGATATTATTGCTGTAATATGTTTTACTGTTTTAAAAAAAAAAACACTTATGTTTGTGTTCAGTGAAGTCTCTTAAGTATAACAGTACCTCCCATGTACAGGTTTTATGCTGTCTTGGAAAGTTACAGGGTTAAATATAGTGCATGCAAATTTAATTCTCTGCACTTACGGTGTTTTGGAAAGTTAGAGAGTCAAATATAAGGCTTGCATTTCATTTTTTTCACATTGAAATTTGTCAGTTTGTTAATGTTGCCTTTGAGACCGTATGGTAGCCCAGGAATGAGAATAACCCCCATGATGGCATACCATTTGCAAAAGTAGACAACCCAGGGTATTGCAAATGGAGTATGTCCAGTCATTTTTAGTAGCCACTTAGTCACAAGTCCTTACCACACAGTCTCAAAGGTAACATTACTAATCTGGCAAATTTTAATGTGAAATAAAAAAAGAAAAATGGAATGTGCTATATTTGACCCTGTAACTTTTCAAAACACTGTAAAATCTGTTGATGGGGAGTACTGTTGTACTTGTGAGACTTTGCTGAATACAAATATGTGCATTTTGTTGCAGTAAAAGCTAACAGTATAATGGCATTTACAGCTAAAATGTCACAGAACTACAGATTTTTAAAAATCATAATTTGTCACAGTTTTTTTTATTTTATTCATAATGAATTATGTTTCAGATATAAATAGTTCATGAGAAATTAAAGCCCAGTTTCTCCTGAACAAAATGATACATAATAAGTGTGGGTGCACTTAATATGAAAGAGGGGAATTACGGTTGAACAGACATATAGCGCAAATTCCAGTTTTTGTTTACGTTTTGTTTTGATCAGAACGTGTACTATTGACTCCGTCGTGAAGGGGTTAATATATGCATATGTATTATTTAAGAGACAAGTGCACAACAAAATTTCAAGTCAAGTCGTATCTCACCTTAGCCCTGCTAACATTTTAATTGTTACTACAAAATGTAGATTGTGATTTGTAAACTTTGACTTTTCTGTAACTGGAGTGTTGTAAATTGATAACTGTTTATTTTATTTTTTAAGTAATAATACTCAAAGAATTCTGAAACAAAAAGTCATCATCATAGGCATTGCTAGGGGCTTTTGGGGCTAAGGCCTCAGATGTAGATGTATCCACACCTCAGATCTCTACATTTGGTGGAGAGGAGAAAATTATTTTTGTGTTAATTTTACTATAGGCATCTGTTTCTCAAAGTAACTATTGATTATCAGGGCTGGATTAACATAGGGGTTGTTGGAGTTAAAGCTCCAGTCCCATACCCATGGAATAGGCATTGATAAAAATAAAATAAAAAACTATTTACATGAACTTGCTTTAAGCAGAGGGTCATTGAGTATGGACACGCAAGAGGGATGTAGGGGAACAAAACTTGCATTCTGCATATTACACTGTATGACCAACTAAACGGTTACGTGATTTGCGTCACTGGCCACCTTTTTTACTCCAACCCTTGACATTGTTAATCACCAGGTGCTGCTGTTAGGAGGCATAGATTTGCTTGAGAGATGGAAGTGAGAGGTTAGCATTCAGGAAGAGGTCATGGGAAAAGTAATTTACTGCACAAACCCTCTATTAGGTAGTATGA